>NW_025782121.1:0-77124 GCF_021130785.1 Homalodisca vitripennis
TTTTATTTGATTTTATTATTTAAAAAGTGAGCAATAGACCGAAACAAACACAGTATTACAAAATTAATAAACATGGTCCAAATTTAATAAAACTTATAGATTATCAACCAATTTCTTCATCGTTGATTTGCACGTGGTAGTTATTTCCCTGTTCTCTGGAAACTAACGTACTTCATAAAATCCATGTGTCGAAATCGGTGGGCGACAAGAGATTCTAACATTGATTTTTATAGTCAGCCTTTTTTTTCCGAGAATGAAAGGAGGTTAGTGCCCGTAGGAATTCTTTTGTGACTAAAGGGAAGATGGTGAAGGGAGGAACTTGAGTCTTACTGGGTTTTCAGTAGCCATCTTGGTTTCAAGGGTTTTTTGATTTCCTTATTTTTTGGGAGGTCTCGTTTACTGAGAGACTGATTGAGTGGTACTCAACATCACTACTTGTGTGTGTACTTATAATACATGGACATAAGGTATGACTTTGTCTTACACACATAAACTTCTTGATTCATTCTAACCATTCTACTTTCCTCATACCGTCAACATTCTTATTCTGTTTGTTAGAGAGCTGCCGCAAACTTTGGAAAAAAAAACATCAGTAGTTAATCCTAATTCTTGTTTCCTTTATAGTAAATTGGACTGTCGAAATGCTTGCCTTCTCTTTGACCTACATCCCTTATTATTATTTGCAAGCAAGCTTGTTTGGTGGGACACATAAATGTCATTCGAGTTGTCTTCTCATGCTTTTTGTCTATATGTGACCAAAAATCCGTGGTCGTTTTTGGCAAAAAAAACTGTGGCCTGGTATGGGAAAATTTTTGCTTCCAAATTATCTTTAATGTTGTTTAAAGGGTTTCTGCATCTAGTCGCTGGATGAGTAGGGATTCCCATTTTTGAAATTCCTATTCTCTGGCCACTCACATGAGTCGCACCACAGACACAATCTTATTTCTTTTGTTTTAGGATGGTTCAGAAATGTGTAATTTCAAAAGGCATGGATCCAATTTTCTTCTGTGTCCCCTTACCTCCTTAGGGACATTCATTCCAAAGGTGCATTGTTTTCCCTTTTGAACGAGGCACACTGTCAATGGAACGGCCTAAATTAATAAACGTGACAATTGCCTCTTTATATAATGCTATGTTCTATTCCTGTAGGAAACCTTTGGCTCTTGATCGAGAAATGTCTTTCTGTAAATAAATCAAAAGTTAAAACACGGTTGCATTCGCCGTTTTTTAGCAAATTGCATGTCCCGCTTCATTTTCATCTCTCGCTGCATCTTACTATTTCTATGGTTTGATGAAGCTCACCAGTATTGGCCAACACATTTGATTGAGTTTCAATTTCTTTTTTTCATGCAGAGGTCCTAGTGTTCACTCCTCAATCGGCTTTTCTTTTTTTTCTGGACATTATATGAATATCTTGCACACACTTTATCAAGAGCTGTCCTTACTGAGAGGGTTGTCTTTAAAAACCTAAATTGAGCGTCTTTTGTAAAAGATTTTATGTTCATACATTGGAACAGAGACATCAAGTCTCGATCTTTATACATTATCAGGCTATCCATTTTTTCTTGGGCACATTATAACCTAATCTCTATACATTAGGCACTTTAAATTGTAAATTCAGCCCCTAAATACTTTTTTGCGTTTGGATTAGTCTTTGCGACTGTAATGGCCTAGTGTAGGCAAGGAAAAGATGATATATATGATTTTTTATACTTAGAGTTAATTTCGTTCCATTCTGATAGTTTGTTAATGAGGGCAGTTCATGTTTACCTCTTTTGTCTACAAACCTCACTCGTACGGACTAACTTACATTTCATCAGTGAGGCGATGAATCTTCGCGCTATCCTTATTTTAAGTGTTTTTAATAAAACATCTTTTTTACAAAATCCTGACATCAATATTTTGATCCCATCTATCTGGTTGCAAATAAATAGTAACGAGAGAATTCTACTCTTTGTGAATCATCAGAAAACCCCTTTTTTTGTTTTCACAAAAGCATTTCGTGAACTTTAACAAGACCTATTCCAATAAATAGCAGTCCCCTGTGATATCAAAAATGGACCCTGAATTCCTCAAAAAAGAGATCAAAAAACTTTTTTTCCCTTTTCATCAATATTAACTTTTTTCCCCAGCGCATTTCTCATTCTCTACATTTACAGCTCCAAAAAACGGTTCAAATATTTTACATTAGCACACAGGTATTTACCACTAGTAACCTCTCAGTAAAGCTTTTCCCTGAGTTTCCGATTCTATCTTTCTAATTATTTTTTTTGTCCACTTTAGCCTGGTATCTCCGTAGTCTTTCCGTCTTTCTTCTCTTCTTGCTCGGTGTGGAGTTTTTCTTCTGTTGTTGCTACGAGTGTTTCGCTGTTCTCATTTTTCTTGATCCATCCTGTCCCCAACATCTTTTCCATCCTTCTTCTTCTTCTTCTTCCTTTTTTGCTTAGAACCACCATGGGACATCATCTGCAGACATTCTAATGCCAATATACAAGCATAGTACAAAGCCAACAATAATAAAAAAATAGTCCCTAATTTATTAAAAAGGTATGGTGTGTAAACAAGGATTACTGTAGTAAATAATGTACGCAATATACTACACACACAAAAAACAAAAATAAGGTGTTTGTTTTATTAAAAAAATGAATTAAATTAATCTATTATCATTGTTCTAATAAGCCTTTATAAAAAATCCAGGGGCTAAACAAACAATCACAGCATTTTTACAAAATCTCGTTCTGCCAGAAATGAAACTGCACACATCATTTAACTATTTCTAGAACACTGTTAATGCCAGAGTGAACTAACTCCAAACTATCCCAGTTATCGACAACAGATAGTATATCGGTGCATTGCAGATATCATGTTAACAACACTATTGAAAGGCTACAACAACATTAATAATGTTTACAAAAAAACACAACCACAACAGCTGAGTATTATGGAGGGAATAGTTAGTTCACTTTTGGCCATAAGATGAAATGCTCAAACTGTACAAGCTAACCTATTGCATCTATAATTGAAAATGACCTTAGATAATTAGTAAATGTGAAATATTTACCTTCACTACTATCTTCAGTCATTGTTGAGGTGGGATGGTACCTCGTCGCCAGAATCTTCAAATAAGTCGGATTCTCTACAATGGATGTTTAAAACTCACTTATTTATTAAAAGAAGAGGAGGTGCACCCATGAACCAACACTCACTAATGTGCGGTCATGGCCAATGTTATTTCAGGAGTTAGTTCAGTCTGCCACACAACAAAATCAAAATTCCCCCCGTATGGTAAAACATAAAAATAAAATTTCCCTCACAAACTCAGCTGTTTAATATGGTTCTCTCTGGGCATGTGAATGTATCTGTATTTTTATAAAGTAAGAAATGACAACATTACCACTGGAAAACTAAAACATTGAAATTGGGAAGTTGGGTTTCAGATTTGGGCATCTAGACCTATCCAAATTATCCCAGCTCTCTCATTGAATATGAAAAGGTAACCCACATTTTTAATTCCCATACCTTTCACATAACAAATGTTCCATTTACATGGAGTAAAGATGTTCCATGAGAAGGTTTGCAAGCATCAAATTAAAAACATAGTAATAAATAATGTAAAATGTAAGTAAGCTACAGAAGTTTAAAATGATTATGGAAAAATACGTCCCGCGTTTCTTCAGCAGTCAGTAACATTTATAAGTAATACCACACTTGCTTTTCTATTGATATATAACTGATATACCAACCCGTATATATAATAAATGGTTTAATGTGTCAAACTACATTTATCTCTTGTGTTCATATATTTCACTGTAATTATGTTATAGTTGGGCCTAAATTTAACACACTGATGTATTAGTAACGCATATCAATGTAGGAAAACAATAATAATTAATTATTAACAATTGAGACATAAAAATATTAACATAAAACAAACATTAACATATAAGCTAAACAATACTCGTATTAATAAATGGGAATATTTTTTATTCTCACTGCCAATTTCTACCCCTACAAACGAAACTTTAAGTATCTAGTAATTTACTCAATATTTTTAAATATTTTTAGTTCTCCAACTAACATTGAAAAAGGGCTCACAATAGGTCCAAATTTATTATTGTTAGTGTCCTTTTTTTGTGATAGTAAAGATGGACTTGGGACTTTCAATTGTTGAAAGATTGAGCTTTAGTATAAAAGCGAAAAACATCGAAAACCAAGTGTTTTATGGGTGATATTCATTGTTTTTTCTTCATGTTAGTTATGTGAGTAAAACAATTATAAATGTATGCGAGTAAAATTTACAGATACACTTGTAGTTTACAATACATTTTTTAATGCTAGTGACAATTTTTATATACCACTATTATATACGATGTATTACTTACTTGACATAGTTCTTGTAGAATGACTTTTAGATATCCCTCTAAGTGGCTTCAATTGTTAACTATTCACTATTTATTGAGTTCCGCTACAGAACAGTGCGTACAATACCTCAGTGGATCATTAGCCAACTATAACATCATTAAGTGAAAATAAACAAGAAAACACTGTCCTGTTTGACCACATTAACCATTATTATATAGCCGTAGGTGGGTATCATCAGTTAATATCAACGAAAAGCAAGTAGTCCTTGGGGGGGGTGGGGGGGGGGGGGGGGGTGGGGGGGGGGGTTTGGGGGGTGGGTCTCTGGGTTTGCCCCCATCTGCATTTACCAAATCACTGAATGGACTGAACAACTTTTACGTCTTTTTTACAACATGAAAGACTGCCCAGTAAAATAGGAAAATAACAACAAAACCAGTGGCCAGTGATTTTCGAAAAGGGGACGTTATTTATCTAGTGAGAGTTCTCAAGAGTATCAGAAATTTCCGGTTATTAAAGTTTAACACCCGGAGTATTGAAAATGTGTACAACATTACAATAATAAACTAGAGGTCACAGTAAAAATCATTGTGGTTTGTAAGACTCATTGCACCTGCAGTAAAGTAATCTTATAATTAAATACACAACTAGTTTAAATCTTCCAAGAATTAAAGCAGATTTAACTGCGACATACGTGAGATACTAAACTCTAAGCTCTGTTTACACGAGACTTCTATTGTATCCAAGCTTGCTATATCTAGTCTACTTTATAAATTTTGAAATATGTACAATATAATCAATCATTTCTACGTCGAGTAAAGTTTACATCTTTTATTATTATGGTTACAAAATCTAACAACTTGAAGTATTTCTATTCGCAGAATTGTCTTTCAAACCCAATATAAAACACTTGCTGCAAGAAATTATTTTAACCATTGTAACGTTAACATCGCTTTGTTACGCAAAAACAGTCCAGAAAAAGGCCATTTTGAAAATATCTAGCGTTAGTTCTTCGATAGAAATTATTTTCGAATATTTATTATATAACTAAGCTGTTTTCCCGCGGCTTCACATCGCTTCTGGGTTTCAACGTAGAATTATATTTCTCCAACGGCCGATGTAGGGATCTGACCTTGTTGCCCACGACATCTCAAGAAAATCTGTTCCAGCCATGTGGATAACACGCACAACGAACATGTACTTTATGTAAAAAGTGGTCTAAGAAACTGAAGCTTTAAAGTTCAGCGCAGAAATTTATTTTTAAGACAATCTATAATACATAATAAATTTAGCGCGTGATCAAATAGTGATTGTTTGGCAATTAATTTTAATATACGTAACAGATCCCTGTCTTTTTAAGTTGCAGTTTATTAAAGTGCAGGCGCTTTGAAAACCCTTTATTATTTTGCAGCGCTGTCCCTTGTGGTTAAGTTACATCAACTGGGCATAGCATGATAAACCTTCCCCGTGTAAAAAATACATAAACATTAACAGATTTTCATAACGAACGGTCCAAATAGTTTCCTGCAGATCTAATAGAATGGACATACACACAAAACATTCATTTAAATTTATATAGTATATTATACTAACGGGCACCGGCCGTGCCTTTGCTGGCGCAATTTCATTAATTGTCTTTTGCAAAAAGCGTTGCCCGCGGCTTCGCACGCAATTTTCCCGTATGAAAACAGTACACTATATTCACTTATTTCTTTTTTCTATCACATTCTAAACATTGCTGAGGATGAATTGAATAGTCGTTCCCAATCGTGGAGCCTCTTGCGGCGTATTATGAATGGTATGTACCATATTCCATGCCTCTATCTAGCTGTTTCTACCCCCACCGGCACTTCGCACGCAAATCTTCTTAAGAACCGGAAGTCTCTTAATATTACTTAGTAAATTTCCTTTTTTTTACTATAATAAATTTTTAGATTTAAAATTAGGTTATATCTCTCGCGCCACGATTGAGCTTGCTTTGGTTGTCCTCGAATCGACGGAGAATATGTACACACGGATGTTTTTGAAGAAACCCATACTGTACTTGTCAAAAAAAAACAACTAAGGTTGATTTTGATAAACATTCTCTCTTATATTATGTAGCCATACGTAAGATTTAGTAATTATGGATATCTGCGATTACTCTTCTGCATCAAAGCGATCGAGGCATGGGTTTCATAATTAAATAAATATTGCAGTTAAAGGTGAAATTTTTTCTACGGTCAAATTGTGAATTGTATTATCTGGATAGTAAAGTCTATGTTTGTAACAGTGATTCCAAAAACAGTTTTAAACAAAATTTGTCCGTTTCTCTTAAAAGCTTACTCTATTGACTTTAAAACTAATAAAGTGTAATATATGTTTACAAAGAAACAGACTGATTAAAAATTTGAACAAGACGTTTAACATATTGTGTGCTCCAATGCATTTTCTTATGGGTATTTCTGTAACCAGTGGGGCGCGAATCCTGAATCGGGAAAGGGATGGGCCATCTGCTTATAAAACCTTCTCCGTGGAGGAAAAAAAATTACATATACGTACAAATTTTCTCATCAATGGAATCGGTTCCAATAAGTTTCACGATTCCAAAAAGGTGACAAACATACAAACCATTCATTTCTTTAAAAGAATATATATATATAATCATATATTATATATAAATGAATGTTTGTGGTTATGTTCCTTTTAATTTTTTGAACTGATGATTTCCTTCATTTTTTATAATATATATGAAGATGTCCCGGATCTCTTTCATCCAACAAAAGCTATTCGCTCTATAGAAGCTAACACAGTTGCGCTCGTATTATTAATTTCACGTGTTATTATTTTGATATGCCTCTTAATTTTAAAACTATTAGAAATAAATATAAAAGCCTGTATGTGTTGATTAATACTTAAAAGAACACTTATAATTTATTGATATTGGTTGGATTCGCGCATGTCACCTGGTTCATTGTGGTCCACGTTCAGATTTGACTTCTTGTGTGTACTCCTTTGCTTAACAAGCTGGAAAATGTCCAAAGTAAAGTGCCAAATCAAAGGTTATATCTGTCGAATTATGAGACATGAAAACTAACTATCTATTGTTTCAACGCAAATTTGTCAATGCCTTGTTCTCCGCCAGTGGACACATGTGTCTATGGGGTAGGCTCGAAAAACAATCATTGATGGATTTTCATATATATTGTTCATAGTAATTCTGTGAGAGACTTTCGTCGTTCACAAATTATCTGATTATGTTATCGTTAAACTAAGCTCAAAATTTTTTTTTAATATAAAGTGACTGAAGAATGACTCGTTTCCCAAAAACAATAAAAAATATAAGAATATTCTGAAATAGATGAAGAAACAGAGTTCAATATTTAGTCTCAGACTCTCTCTATAGAAAGTTTTCTTCGTGTAGGCCTAGCTATGAAGGTCCTCCGTTTTTAAGATTTTTGTCAAACTCCTGATTAAAGGGACAAACATTGATAGATCATACTGAAAAGAGCAAGTGGACAGGATAATTTTGCTGTTGGATGTGTAATAACTAGTTTTATTGTAAATATATTATTTTTTCAGGCAAAGACGCAACGCCAAGAGATAATGAATAAACCTTAAACACTATGAAGATGAATGAATGGATTAGTTTTATACATTTGTTACTATGGAATAGCTTATACTATTGCATTTGTATTGTTTGTAATTTTGGATTTTTTTCACCGTACTGTATCGCTTCCTTGCTTTTGGAGTAGGTGTGTCAATCTCCTTGCCCACTTCCTCTTTCAAATCAAACAAAAACCAATGTACATTATGATCGCGCGCGAGAGAAATGGTGAAATAATTGGATTTAAAAATGAAACATTTCCCCTCTGCTAAAACTCCCAATTACTATAAAACGTAAATGTTTTTATAATTCTAAGTCACTAATTTAAAAGTACTAGTGTTTTAGCAATTACTAAATAAAACATCCAAGAAAATACAATAATGTTTCTTTCCTCATGACGCAGTGAAAATATAGTTAGTTTATTTTTACCTCTTTTAAGTTATAGTTTTTTACATGTAACTCGACAATTGAGGTTACTCTTAATTATTGCAGCAATTTTTTGTAAATAATCTTCATTGTGCCCTGTTATTTTCTTTTTACATAATAAGGGCAGAATAGATTTCATGATTTCTGTAACTACTACTAAAATGTAATTACCTTATTGGTCTATAAGTTCCATTATTATAACATATACATTCTGTAATGACCATCATTAAGGTAAAGAGTTTTCACTATCAAACATTTTTTGATATTGTTGTGTGCTTTTTTTTTTTCTTTTACCAAAAAATAAATCTCTTTTGTTTAAACACTTGATGTGTTTTTCCTCTACATGTTAGAAATGTTGCAACAGATGATTTTGGTTTTACAATAATTATTTAAAGCGGTGCCTACAAATCCTAATCCTAATAACCTTATACGCCCCACTGGTATTTAAAGTAGCGACAAAACCCTACCTTTGGTCTCTAAATTAGTGAAATATAAATAAAAATGGTCATTTTATATTGGTAATCAACATTATTTTTAATTTTTTTTTTAATTTATAGAGAGTAAGAATATTTTTAACGCCATTATAGATTTCAAAATTAGGTTAGTACTTTTCTGTCTTACAAAAATGCTTCAAAACATCACATGGTTAGAATTTGACACCGATGACTCACTTTAAGAAAGTTCCCTGAACTGTGTTTTGAACTAATGTAATACTTCTACTTCTAAATGTTCTAAAATGTTAATAATATTTTTTCAGTTGTTAAGAAATAAACGTGTAGTATCGTTGTTAATGTAAATTTAGTTGTATATTTGTACTAAATATTAAGTATTATATTTAAAATACAATGTAGCGTACATTTTTAAAATCCAAAATTAAAAA
The DNA here is from genome assembly GCF_021130785.1 of Homalodisca vitripennis. Lineage (NCBI taxonomy): Eukaryota > Metazoa > Arthropoda > Insecta > Hemiptera > Cicadellidae > Homalodisca > Homalodisca vitripennis. The sequence continues at coordinate 9,252 of NW_025782121.1, forward strand.
AATTCCTACGTGTAAACACGATCTTAATTTCCTATACAGTAAAATAATTTGTTAATAAATAGTCAAAAAATACCCTAAATATGGCTATATTGTTATTTTTTCCAGGCACAAATATTGCTTAACAAAATAATTCATCAATAACATTTTTTTTGTAATTTAGTATTTAAAAATACAATTGTTTGTAATTTAATAAATTTGTATATGGAGATCAAGCCTTGTAAGATTTGATTGTAATCGAGCTTGTAACGTGTTGTTACGCGTTACGTTATCAGGAGTGACAATAATACCTAGTGGAAAGGGGCGGTTACAGGAATCAATATCACTCTAGAGACAAGGGTGTGGCATCTCATACCATTATCCCACATTATATATTACTGAACACCAAACAAACACATTATCTAATGTTGTAATTTTTTATCCACAACACTATAAAAGGAAAAAAGTCCTACAAAAGGAAAGTTCCAAAACCTTATAACATATGTGATACTGATTCTTCTGCATAAGCCTATTAAATTACTAATAAAAAAGAATGTAAAATTAAAATATACTCCCTGGATTTTATTGAAATGCACAATTTTACGGTACTCTATTATGTTGTCATTCTCAAACAATTCTGCATACAATCTATCTTGAATAACGGATTTCCTTTTTTATAATACTTGTGATAAATGGTAGGCTTTTATATACCTACTTTACTATATATTATACTATTATTCCTTTAAAGTACTCCACACACAAAAATGAAAACTTATTATTTTTTAAGGAAGGTAAAATGAGTGAGAACTTAAACGTGACGAAAGTGACTATTAAAAAAAAGAATCTATAGAGTACTTAAAAAATTTTCTACGTAAGGGTAACGAAACATACATGACAATTATTTAGTTTTCATTAAAAATCCTTACCGGTTTGTGACAGTGGGTATTAAGTTGAATTGCTTTTAATTAGAAAAATTCGACTTGAATAGCTTACTGGTATGTTACAGTGATTCAGGTTTCTGAATATTATTTAAATGTGTAAAATTAATCACGACTCAAATTTAGAAAATATAATTTACAGATTCCTTATACTAAGAATAATTATATATACCGGGTGTCCCAAAAGTTCCACCCCCCACTTCTAACTTTTTGACGGAATTAAACAAATCAATATCCTTTTGGGGGTAGTTATATAATGACAAAAGATGATTTTTGCACTACAGAGAACTTAGCCCTCAACCCAAAATGGGGGTTTGGGGGGTCAAGTCAAAATTTTAAAATGGCAAACCCCCATCAAATTACTTCATTTTAAAGGTCTTTATAAAAGAAGAACAATGCCACATACTAGAAGGTCTCTATTTCAATCAATACGAAACAACGGCTTGTCAAAGTTTTATTGAAAAAGTTACGCTAAAAAACAATATTTTTCTTAACTCATCCGTTCAGACTTATTCTTAATACTAAGTAGTGCTTAAACTAAATTTAAAATAATTAAACTTACGTTGAAATCTTACCTCAAACCTTTTTTAAGCTCAAAGTAAAAGCTTCTAAATGGCCTCCATTAGTTTCTTGGCAAATTTACTAAGTATGTTGGGTTACCACCCAACAAGGGAGACCCTCTGACGAGATTAAAATTTATTACAAAATATTTTATCTTCTACAATTATATTTCATAGAAAAATATACTTTCTTGGAGTTCTAATACGTTAAAAGCAGTCACTCCTTGAGACCACACTCGTTTTTACATATTTGTCGTGAGACGTTTTTAATATTTTCAAAATTGCATTAGTTTTTTATTTTAATGCCTGAAATTCCATCTGGAGTTGTCAAATTATTTTATACATTTTACGGCCCTCAGTATAGATATCTTAAAGGGCTATGAATAAAACAAAACAACATTTGAACAAAAACTCGATTGCATCACATTAACGCTTAGAGATACAGCTACTGGAGCAGTTTAACTGTCTATCCATGCTAACGGAAATGAGTCTACTGATGGTTATTTACTTCGAAGTTTTCACTGAGTGGGAGAAGAAGAAATTTCGAGGAATTTATTCTCACACACAAAAAAGTGCACTCAATAAAGCTCTAAGTGCTCTATTGTGCGGCACCATTTGTTACACTTGCAATGCGATGTTCATTCAAATAATATCATCGAGGTAATTCGAGAAGAATGAACGTAAAAGCTTGAGTAATTAGGTCGCTCTTTATATATTTTACAGTCTTTTTAAAATATATCACAGTAATATTTTATTCCTGTCAATACTTCTACGGATTCTTTTAACAAGTTTTTATGTTAAATGTTTTATGAAATTATTATAAATTATATTTATTATTTTATGATTATTAAACTTTAAAATAATTTCTTCTTCGGATCGTATTAATAAAATATTTAATTTTCATTAAAAATGATTAAATGATTGTTTGACATGTACATATTGTAAAGATATATACTATACACATCAACATCATTATACGCATTTAAACAATTCTATGTTAAAACTTGACGTTATTATGGCATCTTATCTTTTACTGAAACTCTTAAAAGGCAGGAAAAAACACTAGCACGTTGAAAATAGACATTCGTGTGGATAGACGTTGTTTTTTTCGATAACCCGTTGTTGCTGCGGGGAGAAAAAGTCAAATATATTTTTTTTATGGTCGGTTAAATCCAAAGCCGGATGATTGTTCCAATGAAGGTTAAAACTTTTTTATGAGAATTGGAGTAGTTATTACTTGTAGTGATAAAATTTTAATTTTTAACAAATATTCTTGCTCAAGCCGAAAAGGGATTATAAATAAAGTTTCTTGTAAAGCGTCTTCAGTCGAATAGAGATTTTTTTTTATTTAATGTCAACAGAATCTACCTAAAAAATAGGTTTATAGTTTATAGGTATTCATAGTTTATCACAGAATAGTTTAATAAAATGCTTTTCGCAATAAAACCCTTGTACAGTATATTTGGAAGCGATAGATTTTGGTGAGGACAAACCTTTATAGTTTTTAGGTGTCTGAAAACACTTAAATTTAGTGATTACGTACCATATGATATTGGCTGCATGTTTTCAAATGAATATTTTTTTCACATTCACTTATAAAAAGTCTCTTAAAGAAATCTCCTTACAGTCTCAACTGAGATTTGAAAATTAAAACTTCTTATATGTCAAAATGTTCCAAAATCCTAATACAAGGTAATATGTTTATTTTAATAAAAAAAAATTTAATGGTTGCCTGTAAAGGTCGGTTTTTACGGGCGAAGATTTTACGTGACAACGTCTTTTTCTCGGTAGAATATTTTATTGATATGAATATTATTAAATTGCACAATAGGAACAAGGAATTGAATTAAAATAAGAATTGCACAAATTTTAACTATAGAAATATATTTTTGTTTACTAAAACATTGTACATAATTTGAAATTAATTAAAATTTTGTTTATTGTAAATGGTAAAGTTAAATAAAACATTTACTAAAATTGGAATTTGAAATTCTTGCTAAACACAGTTAAATTCTAACTCCGCGCGTGGTGATTGGTGGTCGGTTTAGTTCGTTTGTTTGGTCGCACTGTTATGACAGTGTTAGAGGTTATAATTTGTTATTTTAAATGTTTTTGACTAGCAATACGCGCTGTTTTCTTCTCAATCGACTGAATTACGATTTGATTGCAGAGTGATTTAAACTAATAATTTACTTAATACTATCAACATTTTGTCAATAGTAATGACATAACCTATAAACTCAGTTTCTCAACTTTTGTGTCAATCTAACAATTAATCAATCAATCATAGTTTACGATAATGAAATAATCAGTGTACAATTATTTACCTTTATTGTTGTAGTTGTTGTAAATGACGAATCTAAGCACTCCACATTTTCACGAATAAACATAGTTATCTGCTTTATCCGTGCGGCGGACCCACAGTTATCTGCTTTATCCCGTGCGGATCCCGTGCGGCGGACACACTGGGACGGGCATCGTAACGTTACCGGCGTTTACACTTTTTCATGAGTGACTCCAAGCCGCAACCTAATTTAAGACGTTGTCACGTCAAAAAAAAATTAAATTCAAATCTCATTAATCCATACAGTGCAAAAGAGAGCCACTACTCTATGCAAAATTAAAAATTAAAAGTTCAAAAAATTTTATTTAATATAGTTTCAATTATGTAGTTAGCGTTTCTTGATTCTTTTTATTTGGTTTTTAATACATTTAAAGACAATTTTTTTTAGTTGTGAGAAAATCATTTATATAACTCCGGAAACACCAAACCCGGGTTCCCTCTTGACAGGTAAGTGTGCTACCACAACACCAAACACCACTACGCCTTTACTTTTCACGTTTAAATTATATTATATTTGGCAATTTCTGTAACATATGTGTTTAAATAACCAAAGTAACATATGATCAGAAAAAACAAATATGAAGTCAAACGTTTCTTTGTAATTTTATTTTACACTTAGTATGTATCATTAAGTTTAGATTATAGTAAGTCGTGTAGTTCAATTTTAATTATTGTTAATGTTTTATAGTTATATGTGCTGTCAGTTTTTAAATGTCTACTTAAAATTTGGTAAAAAAATCAGTATTGGCACATAACTTAGATGGGTTCATTGGTCAGTCTAAACCAACTATATTTCAATATCACTTAAAGTTCCAAGCTAGCGGCCTTTCAAACTTTGCTGGAACACTATGGACTACAGTAGTTCTTAATATATTCAGAATAAATAAAGAGATAGTATTTACAAATAGCTTGGTTGAGTTCCTTAGCCAGTCTAAACCAACTTATTTTTCAATATCACTTTAAAGTTCCAAGCTAGCGGCCTTTCAAACTTTGCTGGAAAAACTATGACTTACAGTAGTTCTTAATATATTCAGAATAAATAAACCAGATAGTATTTACAAATAAGCTTGGTTGAGTTCGTTAGCCAGTCTAAACCAAACAAATGTTTTAAGATGGTGGTTATTTGGGTTTTTGGTAAAATATTCGTTCGATTATTTCCCTCCATAAACCCGATGGGAGGGAGTGTTAAGTCGTTTTGACTTTGGATTTGAGCTAGAAAAAAAAGGGGCGCTCTTAATTCAAATTCTGTCCGAGACCGTTTTAATTTTGTAAGGAACTTAACTTTGCATTGCTTAAAAAGATTCTTGAAACTGAACGAGTAGCCCATGAGAACGGGCAGACTAATCATAAAAAGATGATTGACCTGTCCTTATTACGAAACAAACTGATGTAGATAACAAATAAGTGATTTACTGTAGTAAATGAAGACCATATGTGGAGCTTTCTTGCTGTAACACAAATTTAGTAATGAGTATTAACTAGATTCGAAAACAGTTTGTAAGTGAACGACTCTACATCAAGTTATACATTGATAAGACTATATGCGGTGCTGCCTTGGCTGTTACACAAGTTGGTAATGAGGATTGACTAGGTTTAACAACAGTTTGTAAGTGAACAACTCGACAGCTGACACATTCTGAACAAGTTAGTGTTGAAACTGTCTCTCGCTCTTGGAGACCGCCATCTTGTGTCGGGGGACACTGTTCCTTATCCTCTCTACTAACATTTCTAACATAAAGTTAAGTACGGTAACAATGAACTTAACGAACTGCCCGTGTAAATCAGTTTAAAATAATCTTTATTACTACGAACCCGAAAATGCCTTCTTAAAGTTCTTTCGTATTCTATCAGTCTATAAAACTGTGAGATAACTCTTGATACGTTTCCTTTCAAATCCACTGTATTTTTACATTGAAAAATAATATGGCTACAACAATAACCATAAACTCCCAAAAGGGGGCATCTTCTGGAATTTTGACGTAAACTGCGAAATATATTCTACTAGTATCAGTAAGTTTTACTATCTTAATTTTTATAAATTCTATATCTCTGTCACACATTACTTTTGTTTTTACGATTTCACAGAGCTCTCCAGTCGAATCATTATATCGTTTGTTTCATTCAATGTTTATCTTAATTTCGGTGAAAATTATTACTCTTTCAACAATATCAGTAAAAAAAGAAGAGTTTGAGTTAGCTTTATTGCTTCGTCAATAAAATAACTCTTTGTAACAATAAATAACCCTATCTAGGGGTCACAATGCTATTAATATTGATACAAACGATAGAAATCATTATACCAAATTTAAATAGACCAAGAGTTGGAAAGCAACATTTTATACAAAAGTAAAATACGAATAGAGCATATAAGAAAGAAGACAATCTGGAGAATATGAGTCAAGAAAGCTGAAATATACGCATACTGGTGCCTCATGCACTGCGATAGCCCATATACTTACAGAGACAGTGATATGTGTCACGACCTGCGATGACACTCGAGAGGGCTACTTGGTCTCGTGATAATACCGAGGAGAAATACCGCGCGCGCCTCTCGTATTCATGATACTGCATCTCTACAAACTCTACACCATATATTTACAGAGAACGTGACATGTTTCACGACCTGTGATGACACTCGAGAGGGCTACTTGTCTCTGATAATACCGAGATGAAATTAACCGCGTGCCTCTCGTACTCATAATACTGCATCTCTACAACTCTACATCATATACTTACAGAGACCGTGATATGATTCACGACCTGCGATGACACTCGAGAGGGCTACTTGTCTCTGATAATACCGAGGTAATATACCGCGTGCCTAAAAAAAGTTCTGTGAACATTTAAATAATAATAAAGTGTTTGTACTTTAGACTGCTATTAATACTACGTTGTACTATCAGAGTCCGTAATAACAAATTTCCAACCCATTATATTGGGGTAATCTTCTCCTTGTTGAGTAAAAGTGGTGCTTTTTTTACTATTATATATTATAATTTCCAAATAAATATTCATTATGGATGCCCTTGTCTTGGAAGAGATTTTGATCCAATTACCAACAAAAACTAAATAGAATACTCCTTTCGTATTGCATGATCACATAGAGCCGTAATCTGGTCACTTCAGTAAGTGTAGTTTTTGGTAAATTTGCCCATATACCTCAATTTCTTTGTGAAATCTGTACACAATTTTTCTATAGCATCTTTGTTGTACATTTTGTTGTAAAGAACAAGATGATTTGCTCAAACTGCACACAAACCCGCCGTGTGGTATCAGGTGGTGCATTCATACCGGGGAATCCAATGAAACTATAGAGATCTCTGGCTTTACATTTTCTGCTATTATTATAATTGATTTCCATTAGTGCTGTAAAAATATACAAAAATTAGTAAATAGTGTAATTTAGTGATACGATTGCTACAGCAAAAGTAATTAATTCCTGCTATTATATACCATATACTATTATGTCTAATTATAGCTTGTGATTTTGATCATCTATATATCCAGCCCATTATACATAATATCTGACTGAAATAGATGAAATTGATTGCTGTATGTGAAATCATGCTGATTTATTTATTACTTTATTCGAACATTATGCATACTAATAAAAAGTATATGTTTAGTTGCCATCATGGTTACCTATAATACCAACGTATAAATATTCGCTTAAAGACCAGCCAAATCCCATGGAGTGGAATGTACCATCAAATAAAACTTCATGCAAATTTTAAAATACAGATCAGTTTGATTTCGGAGAAATCTCGCGTATTCACGAAATACAGACTAAATATTTTTTTCGTCCCTTCGATAACACCCAGTTAATGAAATTTGGAACAATTCCTGTTATTTCGGAGTCGTTATTCATAAAAAATTACTTCGTAGCTCTTTGTTGTTTTAAAGTTATCTCGGAGGTACGCGCATTAGAACACTATCGTCTTCGAATTCAAGGATGTCACCCTGCTGGCCAGCAACAAAATACATATGTTTTCTCATAGGTGATCACTTGAAAGCACTTCTACTTTAGGGTTAGAAAAATGCTATCCATTCTGATTTAAACTTACATATTTAGATTAATAATATTCTCCCCATATTTAGCTACCTTAATAGCAAACAACAGATGACACATTAGCCGTTGTGTCCGGCTCTACACAACAGACCTTTTCCAAAGTATTTAAACTTGCGGCAGGCATATCCTTCTAAGATGTAGGAAAACTACTTCTGAATCACAATCCAAACTGCGTCAGGATCCGTCCTGACGATTGTCCCAAATCCGTTTCCGTTTCCGCTTGATAAAATTGTATTCCCATAAAATTATTTAAATTTAATTTTTATAAATGCTTGTAATGTCTTTAAAGAAATATTGACCACTACCTTCATATTATGGGATATATATTCGAATCCCCAGGTACTACCCTACTAATTATTTGTATGGATTATGATCCAACTCTGTCCGAGCTTCTAATTTGTTGTGCATGGTTTACTTATATTTTTGTGATACGATAGAAAATAAGTTATATGTATCAGAACCAAACTGAGTGCAGTAACTGTTCAAGTAGATGTCTTAGATACGTTAAGTGAAAACACAGGTGAAATATTTAATAGATACATTGACGAAAGTTGTAATTTGTTCTCACCTGTAATTTGTTACGTAAACTTGGCGAAATAAAGTTTTACAGAATGTGCTTAGTTGATGAAAAGCAGCTAGAAAGAAGTTTTATATTGTTGTTAATTGTTAAAGTTTTGTTCAATACACATAAAATAATGGCTGTACTTTTTTATCTAATATAATTCGAGCTAATGAAGTTTTCTCAAACACTTAAAGAGCTATACAAATTTATGAATATTAATAAATTTGTTTCTGATTGCATACATAATACCACCACATTGTTATGTCTAATTTAATTATTGCCGTAAACAAAACAATTTATTTTGGTTCTTGAATTAAAATGCTAGTATAATCACTAACTAATTATTTATTGGTTGCAACTCGGGGTGGACAATTGTACGATAAAGCAAAAAATGCTCGTTGCAATTAATTGCTTAACCTCAAATATATAGATAATTTAGACATAATACAATACATTTTTATACACTCTCTTGCCCAAAGGAAGAGGATAAAATCCTGGAAACTCCCTTTATGTGTATGGGTGTTCCTTAAATGAAAGGATATTTCAGAAGACTAAATCTTTTCGTCCAAAGAATATGCCACATCTGTCAGGAGAAGATCAAGCATGTTACCAACCACCTTAAGAAGGTTATTTGATGAAGACCTAATAATGATATGAAATGTTAATGTAGTGTTATCAATTTATTTCAATATACAAATACCCTAGTAATGAATGTAACCTGTAATTCATATACTGAGAGATACAAACATTTGTATCAAAGAGCAAAACTTTTTACAGTACGGTCACGTCCTACAGAAGGTGGGTCCAGGCACTCTACGCTTGAAACACGCCACGTAGAGTGTACTGATTATTTATAAACCTTGTTTTTTTATTTCGATTATATCATTTTACAGAATCACACTCCACTATTTAAACCATCATTGCACCTCTTGTTGCAGGTCTCCGTGAATAACATCTAAAACTACATTCATATATTGTCTATGCTATTTAACCAGTGAAAATGTAGCTTTCTAAAAAGCATGTATAGAAATATAAGTTAGATTAATAATTTAATTATAATGATATACTTAGAATTTATTCATTTAAAACGTAGAACTAGCTGTTCTTAATATACAACTACTACATTTATTCAACACTTATAATAATGCAAACATCAAAAATTATATTTATTTACGTATACGAAGTACAAGAAAACCCTTACTATTACACAAGACAGAATTTTATTCGGTCAAATTTTTTACATAATCTAACTTAGTTTTTATTAATTAAAACTATCAATACAATATTGTTTGCCAAAGAAACTCTATATATTAAAAATGTACATACAAATCTTAATAAATACACTTAATTATTAATTAAAATTTATATGTTCGCTTCATAGTGTGACGTAACAAAAACAATCCATCAATGTAACAGAAAACTAAAGGGGTTGTATCCAATATTTTTGAGGATAATAGAAAAACCGAAATGAGCTGAGTACCTAAAAGGTCGAATTTATTATTATAACACACAACCTTAAAGTAAGTACTACCTACCTCCTCCACCAACCCCTGCGTCATGAAGTAACCAGTATTACATCAACTCTCCACGCCCTTATTATCGCGTCATTGACAACTCCAATTAACGTTTCCTGTCAATATAAAGTGTTCATCAGGTAACATTCATCAACATTTTTCGTTTAATTCTTATCCACCCCTTTACTTTATATTCGATAACCAAAAGGTGTTTGATTTTTACATGTTATGTGTTTTGGGTTAACAGAAATTATTAGGGTTTGCATTAGGTTTTGTTGCCATGAACTGCTGTTTAGAAGTAAAGACAATCTTTAAAGACAAGTTAAAAAATTATATTAATAAATTCGATAAAACTTAAATAAATAATAAATAATACTTCTATAAATAATTTGTGTGCAAAAATGTTATCTAAATTAAGTTTAGATGTTGGGCAATACAAATTTGAGGTTAGTATTTTCAATTGCAATTTCAAAGAGTGACAATATTATTGCCATTAAAACACTGAGAGGATTCATAAAGTCTCAAGTTATATTGTTTGAGAGGTCTATAGATACCACTGTAAACAATCCAAGTAAACACAGAGCTCCTCTAAAATTGTTCCTCCTGCCTTCATCCCCAGGTATTGGAAGAGGACCGATCTTACTTCTTTGTGCATACTGTTTTTTAATATGCACCCTCTAAAAACCTCTTCGAGAATTTTATCGGCTGCTTTCTGAAACCTTTCATGACAGTGGACGAACATTTAGTATTTTCGTACAGTGTTACTTTAAGTAAAACATCATAAGTAAAATGTTGAGGCTAAATAATATTACTTTCCTCGATAATCACGATCTGTTCGTCTTTTAGTTATGATGATGATGATAATGATAATGAATGATGATGAACGATTATAACTTTGGGCTCTAAACTCAGATGTATAGATGCAACCACAACTACAGTTCTAAGAGGCTACAATAATAAAGGTCAGGAGCTAGAATTCAGATTCTGAGCTGTAGGAAACAACATACACAGAAGCCTATTAGGATTGCCATAAGCATTGTCGAGAGCTAATCCTACTTAATTAAACCCTACATATATTTTATGATATCTCAGTATTCTAAATTTTTCCTAGTGTTAAAAAAATTATAAACTCATAAGAAATTAAATTTGTAGTATGTATTATTTTTTCTTTTCCTGAGTTATACATACATGATATTTGTGAGAGCCCTTAATGTGTTATATCATGAAATAAATGAAATCGTTTATTTTTAGTGAGTTAAAAGCGTAACATTCCATAGCGATCGGGGTTAGGCTATTCTTCTATAATTTTAAGTTCCAAACTTTTTAACTTGTTTGAAATTCTTTCTTTATTTAATAAAGAGTAATTATTCGAAAAGAAAACAGGAAGGTATTTTGCCGTATGATGAGACACTAAATAGAGAGAAATCATATAATGTTTGTTTTAATGTAATGAAAAAGTAACTAAAACCCTTTTAAAATCTTGTTATTGAAATACACTTGTTTTGGTTTTCAACCATCATCAATGTACATTAACCTCCAAATAAATAAATAATAAACAATTAAAATATACCATATGTAAAAACCATTTAAAGGATATGTTAAATATAAAAGACACAGTTGTAATTTTTGGATAGTAATGTGTATTTAATATTTTAACTTTTTCAAAAATTTGGGTTTGTCTTATTTTTCAGAATACTATTAAAAATGTCAATGAGAATCCCTATTACAATTTAGATAGATATGTAATTCTTCTTTTGTATCTGATATCTCTCCTTTCCTTTGTATTTTCAATTTAAAATACGCTATTTTTAATAAAAACAAAATTGTTGTTTTTTTTAAATAGGGATTTCCCTTCAAATTACAAAACATTAGTAATTAGTTTTATACGATCTGTTTATTAGGCACTAACCTACAGTCCACTGTACAAAAAATAAATATAGATATTTATAATTCCAGAGCGTTATTGTAATATCGACGTAACGTAATTCCATTCCATGAAACATTTTATTTTTTACATTATTTACAGTTTTAATAATATATCTTGTTTTGAAATTTAATTATCAATTGGGAGTGTGATTTGCCCCAATTGATGAAACAGGCTTATTTTGGGTAAGATACTGTTTGGGTATGATACACCCTCAATCAAAAACTTATTTTATATTGGCATTGTTCTCTAAAATCTCAGCAATGGCATCACGACTTTTTTATTTTCCAATATGAAAATGGGTTTAAACGCATACAGGGAATAAAATATGAGGCTGTGGCTTAGGTGAAATATTTCATTTAAAAAGCAGTGAGTTTGATTATTCCCGAATCATTACCGGTTTATTGTAAAAAATATTCCCATTACATGCCTCTCACGTACAGTGTTAAAAATCCTAACACGCCTGCTCGGAGTTAATAAAGTTAAACTTGTTCCTGTACAAAGTAAAGGTAATCGTGCCACAGCTCTGACATCAACTCTTCACCAGAGTGATGTCACAGGATACCATTAATTTAAGTAATGTGCATACTTCTTGTAGTATTTTAATTACATTACAAAAGTACGAATATATTTTTCTGCGGCAGTTGCATTTATAGTACGTGATTACCAAAACATTATCAATGTTTTTAAAACTCTAAATTTTTTTTCCGAAAAAACAAAGTTGAGGAACGTGAAGGAAACAGAATTTCTTCAGGATATTTCCATCGTTCAGTGATACTAAAAAGTATGTAGTACATGTGGTATTACGTTAAGAAATGTTAAAACTTGGATCTCTTTCTTATGTAGATAACTTACCGAACACATAACTACAATTGATTAAAATAACAAAAAAATACCAGAAGGTTACTACACGCATAATTTAGAAATTTACGATAAACACACACACACACACACACACAGGGTGTGTTTTAGTTGAATATACACAGTAATATATTATATACTTCAAAAGTATAATTTTTCAGGGGTATAACATTTTTCCACGAGCATTGTTCAATGCTTATCTTAATCGTCATAAACGATTATTTGGATTCTCAATAAAAATATTTTTTAAAGGAAGTACTTATAAATAATAAAATTATATTTTTTGTTATAAAGATAATACCAATAAGTAACATAGTAGAACCAACCATTACCATATCAAAATGAATTTTATTACTGTATGTATATTTTCTTTTCGTAGAAATGTAACACTTCGTAATTTTAATCATACACCTATACACATGTCTTCCTATTTTGACCAGGATATATTTTATTTTAAGTTTAACCCCCTTTCTTGGTAAGCATAGTAGCTCCTAAGTGTTTGATCAAAATAGACGGGTTAAAAAAGTTTAGTGTCTGAAAAAGAAAGAGAAATATTTGAATATGCGGGGAAAAACAATTAGAATCAAAATCTTTGAAAATCCATTGACATTTATTCTGGCTACCACTTCACATATTGGTAGCCGAGAATAACTACAATCAGTTTTATAGCAATTATTCAAGAGGGTACAACGAGCCCATTTGTTGAAGTGTTCTGCGTAAAGTGCCTTCATTAATTTCATTGTAGTCTTCGTTTATTATATTGCAGGGAATTGTGTGTGGATACTTCTTTAGTTGAGTGAAGTAGCGTCTGCTAAGTTATTGAGAGAGTAATGTCACCTGCTCTATTGCGATATATTAATAAGAGGCTCCCTTAATAAAATACCATCTTATAAAAGAAAGGAATTGCTTTAATGATGCTATAATTCATTTTTATCTTTGATATTCATACAATTATGTAAATTTAGTAGCATTTGAAAAACCAAAGAACTATGTTTGTTACATGAATTATTTTTCTTTCAGCAATATTTTATAATTTGTGTTTGTGATTTGTAATGTAGTTGAGTGTGATGTGTGAATTATCCTTCACATCTATATGCTTTTCGAGGAAAACTCAAAGTATTCTTTTTTAGATACAATTAGTTGAACTTGAAAATATATGTATTAAATATATTTATATTTATAATATACAACCGCTTATTAAAGGTGTCAAAATCCCATCTCAAAGTTATAGGGGTATTAAAAACTTTAAAGTAAAGTAATAATTACTTATTATACCAGGCGAAATTAGGGCACAGAAGCCCTGTGTTATATTTATACTCAATCTGGGGACCAAAGATGGCTTCCAAACCACCAACAACGGCCGGCAGGAATGTTGAGCCCTTTATTATGTTTCACATTAATTCCTAAGCGGTTTTTAAATTATGAGATGAGAGAAACGTTAAAAGTAACCTGAAATCGAGGTAGGGTCCTGGCACGAGTATATTGATCACGTGGTCTGCTGAGAGTCTGAATATTTTAGCAGGAAACTTACTTATCCTTGTTTCAGACTTCAGCTTCCTCTAACATACTTCAAATGATGTATTGTGACCTAGGATTCAACACTGAAACATTATATGAAACAACCAACCGACTTTATTAAATGCAACAGCTTTAAGATTATGATGCAGTGATATACCGCATTTTAAATTAATTCGCAAAGTAATGTACAGTAAACTCGTCTTTTTAAATCACAAAAAAATTAATCACTTACTTTATTGCTAATCGCTAATTTCAGAAACGTAAGAATAAATTGAAGGAATTGTTATTTTATATTCTCTAAAGCCCATAAATGGTTTGTATTGACAAAACAAACAAAAACATTTATCCGCAATATCTTAGAAATTAGAAAGGAATTATAATAATATTTTCAAAAAAATAATCCGAAATTAACTGACAGTAAACACTTTTAAACATTAAGCCGAAGTATTAAAGGATTATAAGGAATTATTTTTTTTTCTATTTTAAGAAAATATAGAAAGAAATGTCATTTACTGAACACGTTTGGGTGTATGTGATACTCTTGTAAGTTACGTTTATTGTAAAAATGACTATATTCTTTATATATATATATATATATATATATATATATATATATATATATATATAAGTAGATAAGAATATAAGGTTCCTAGACCACTTTCGGAGCCAACAGTAAATCAATGGAAAATACTGTTTAAAGGACAATAAACGAATCTGTAAAATCAAACAGTAATGGAAAATACTATTTAAAGGACAATAAACGAATCTGTAAAATCAAACAGTAACTCACGAATGAAAAATTACCGAATCTATAGCTGTTTGCTTCTACTTTCTTAAGGTGTCTATTGGAAACTTCTGCTTCGAATCAATCTATTGGAAATGATCTCATATCTGCTTCAAATCAACGAAAATTCTGTTGTAAATATATTAAAAATCTTAATGAAAAATCTATTGCCAATGTTCTCATATATGTTTCGAATAAACGGAAATTGTGTGGTAAATATATTTAAAATCTTAATAAAAAATCTCTGAAATGGAATGAAAAATCAAGAAAATCTAAAATTTTACTGAATTTCTCTAATATCGTTCTTAATCACATCATATGATAAAAATTTCTCAGAAACAACAACATAACAAATCGCGTTTGTAACAGCATTTTGAAAATCCATATTGATAATTATATCGTTTTTTGAAGCAGAAATATTTGTCAAACTCTTTGTTGTATCAATGACATAAATAGGTCTATTCGCTAAAAATTCTTTAGGATTATAATACATTTCCATATTTTTGTAGTAAACTTTCTTAAAATCTTGATACATCTGATACATGATTCTGAAAAGACCTCCTGAAATGTTTAAATTTTGTAATTCATCTGGATAATAAAAACCGTTCAATTTTTACTCTGATGTTTTTTACATTCAAACTATCAAACTTTGAAGGATTTTTCTCTTGATTATTCTGTCTATCTGTTTGAAAACCTATAATAACAAACTTAGGATTGAAGATATTTCTATAAATATTTGTGATATCGAACGAATAAGTTGTTCCGGAAATACCTTTTTGCTCAATACATTGCCAATCTAGAAAATTAAACATAATGTTTTGAGATTTTGTAATTTCATCAGTCAACTGAATTTTACTCGTGGTTTTGTAATAAATCATCGGAACTCTAATGAAAAACTCGTTAATTGTAATTTTGCCATCAACAGGCATAACATTTCCAGTTGCAGTCTTCAGAATCACATCATCGTCTTCAGCTCTTATGAAACTAATGTAAAATCCACCTTTATAGATTGCAAAATTTACATTTTCAAAGAATCCTAAGCCGAAATGTGCTAAATCACCGACCGCTTCAAATTGTCCAAATTTAAAAGTAGATTCAAAACTGTTTGAAAATACATCACTTTTGGAATAACAAATGGTTCCTTTAATAGTGCTTAATTGGCCACAGTTTTCGACTTCTTCTATCAATTTATTGTGTTTTCTTACTTCAATCTTAGAAAATAAAAACGGTATAAAATTATCGATTAATCTAACATTATCAGTTCCAAGATATGCTTGACCATCTTGTTTTGTTAAAGTTCCAGAAATATAAAACTGGAAGTTAGACAAGCAAAAGTTATCTCCAAAATCAATATTAAACTCAGTTCTTTTATTCGGTTCATTCAAATGTTGTTTACTAATTTGGATAGACATTTTTAAACTCCGCCCTTTCAATATCGCCTGAATACTTTTTGTAGTCCGCCATTTATATAGAAAAAAATTTCAAGATTTTTTTACGAAAATTTTAATCATGTATAAGTCGATAAGAATAGATTTAGTCATTTTTTAATGATCTACTTTCGTCATATTCGGGATTCTCTTCCTTAAATTTTGCAATTTCGGCCACATATTTCAATAAAATCTGCACAGGATAGTAACCGCTATCTATAATATTGTTCCAATCAACTGTATCTTTATTTTCATCCAAAAACTTTATACTCAAGTGTTGATAGAGACAAAGAACAGACATATGATCTTTTAATTGATAATGTATATTTTCTTGAATGAACTCTGGGGACAGATTTTGATATTTTGCAATGTTATACCAATTCAATTTGTTTACGTATAATCTCATCATATCTTCGGATAATTCATATTTTTGAGAAATATCATCCCAATGTTCTTTTTTCAAATCTCTTTCGTGTTGCATTATAAAAAGATCGAAAGCACTGTAATGTCCCGCCATCTCTATTTATTAAGAAAAAATTTCAAGTTTTTATAAATTGGCTCTTTTTAGCGTTACATTCAGCACATTTTCCAGAAACTCTTTTAACTCCATTGATGTTTGCATAGTATTTTATATCATTTGTTTCAGTTTTTTCTTTACATCTCACACAGTATATAAGCGCCATTTATATAAGGAAATTTTATCATGTATAAAACCCTACGCGAATACCTATTTCAGTAAGATCTTCCTCCGACTTATTAAGTTTTTCTTCTATTTTTTGAAATTTGTCAGCATAAGAATCATTGTATACAACAAATTTATGACCAATATTCTCAAAAGTTTTCGTAGCATCTAAACTAAATGTATCAAAAGACTCTTTAAATCTAGTAAGTTTTTCATTAATTTCACCAACATCGTCTACTGATCTTTTACTTCTTTCATCAAGTTTTTTCATACACTTCTGTTGTAAAATCTTTAACATGCTGTTTATGATTCTCATAAATTTTGTTTTAGTTCATTAAACATTTTAATAGGATCTTCTAATTGAATCATTACAACAACATCAAATGGATTAATTCCTTTACTAACACTGCTAATTCTTTTTCCTTTAAAATCTAAGGCATTTTTAAACATTCGGATCATGTAAATCAAAAATATCGATGTTTTCTGATAATTTTAGAGGTTTTAAAATTTGTTCTTTAACAACAACATCATGTTTGTCAATACCAGGTCGAACACCGACAATTCTTTTTTTTATTAGCCAAACTAACATAATTCTTTTCAACTTTGATCGCTTCGGTAATTTTATCAGCTTTTTCGATATGAGACATTAAATTGGTAAATAATTTTTTTACACCATCATCAACTTCTTTTTCCAATGTTTTTATTTTATCAACAACTTCATTTGAACTCATGAAATTTGCAAGTTTGTTATCATATTCTGCTTTAAAATCTTCAATCTCGACAGCAAATATATCTGAATCTGGAAGGTTTTGTAATAAATTTTCTAACTTGTTATCAAACTAATTTCTCAAACTATCAAAATTGACATTATTTCGAATATTTTCAGTTCTAATTTGTATTCCAAACACATCAAAAATATTTTGCGAATCCATATTTATTAAGCAATAATTTGTTGACAACGTCTTTAAAATCTTTACCATCAGTCAGTTCATTCAAAACAAAAACACATAAATGACCACAAATTGGGGGGTCTTTATAGTCTTGAATTTGAGAATCGTTGTAGTAGACGTTTGATTTTTTCAAATATTGGATCAATTCTATCGGCGGTTTGTCCTCAATTCTTCCATACGAATCAAAATAAAATGCATTCTTATCAGTTTTATAATAGCAAATCCAATGAGTTCCAGTTCCCATAATTGAGTCTAAATTAACAATTCCACATTCATATTTATTAACTTTTTCAGGTAATGTATCTCTCATGAATATTCCTCTAAAATGTTTAATATTTTTGCAGATTTTCTTCCAATTCTCCAAATGTTAATGGTTTTATTTAAAAATTTTTTTAATGTTTGATTTCACGTAATTCAAAGTTTTTTCATCTAATCCAGATCCTGTAACATCTTCCAACTCTTTATCCAACCAATTTAAAATATTTCTCACAATAGGAATTACATCTTTTTTACAATTGGAGCGGCTTTTTTTCTAACATAAGGAACGACATTTTTAACGATAGGAATGTCTTCTCCAAAATCTAATAAATCTTTCAAAAGTCCACCATTTTTAAGTTCTTTCAACTGATTATAAGAAAATTCTATTTTGGTTCCTTTATTGTTTTTCTTATGTTTTTCGAGTTTATTGTATTGTCTATTTGTTAAAAATATCTTATCTTCGCCATTTTTTAGTTGATCTATTTTAAATTGAATACTAACGGGTATTTTTTTCTTAAAAGCGGATTTTATTTTTTCTTTCTGATTTTTGCTGAAATTTACGTTCACCTCCTTTTATATAGTTAAAATTTCAAGTTCTCTTCGATTCCCATTCCTAGTTTTCTCTTCAAAAACATTGCTCCAGCTGTTGGAAGCGTAACAAATCTTTCACCTAAACTAGCATCTTTTGATAAAAATCTATCCATTGCCTTATCTTGCAAAACTTTATCTGCAATATGCCTAGAATTTGTGTCTCTATGTTTTGCATAAAAAATATCGTGTTCCATAGCAGCTTGATCTAATTTATTTATACCAGGATCTCCTATTTTTAGTCTTTTTTCGAGTTTAGTGCCAGGCCCCAGATACTGATAAGTTGGTACGTGTAATTCAAAAGGTAAATTGTTGATAAAATCATTCAAAAGTCCACTACCCTCAATCATAGATGAACTTATTGCCGGCAAAATTCGTTTTAAATATTTAATTCCATCAGGTTTTTCAATCATTTCGTCAAGTTTGTTCGAAATAAAATCTTTAATTGCTTTCTTTTCATTCAAAAAATTGTTATTTCCAGCCTTCTCTTGAGCATAAATATAATTAATAATTCCATCGAGTTTTGTCAAATCGTCGATATATCTGTATTCAATCTTATTATCACTGTATTTTTCTCACACCTGATCCTTCGATTCTTTTTTCCCAAATTGGTTTAATTAAGTTCATATATTTTTTACCTCTACTTGACTTAGGCTTCTTAGTAGATGGATCATTATTTTTGTAAATTGAGTCAGATTCCCATAAAATTTCTGTATACTTTTTCAAATCTTCTTCAGAATATAAATTATCTTTTGGAGAGTCATAGTCTGTTAATAATCTCCATAAACCTTGAGTTCCTTCATATGTTTTTTCATTAATAATGATATCATTATGTTGAAAATTAACGGGTAAATTTCCAATCATAAAAACTTCTCTTTTTTTCTGTTCCAATACAAACCAAATTTATCATCCTTTGCTCTAGGAAGAAATTTTTTACCAATTTCACCAATTATTATATCCGTTGTTACAGGACTTATTGGTTCAACTATGGTAGAGTCTTCAAAGATTCGAGGTCTAAATGGTGTTGAAGATGGTAATTTTGGCAATTCAAACTCTTCCACTTCAGATTCTGGAATTGAAATATCGGCAAATTGTCGTACAACTGGAACCAAATTCATAAAATTTAGATTATCGCTTAAAACATTTTTAATTTTGCCCTCAACGTTTTTTATTGCAGAATTTTACAGGTTGATTGATTTTTTGAATAAATTCTTGTTCTTTTTCATCAATTCGAATCTGTTCTTTAAATTCTTTGATTAATTTCTTTTCGATTTGATCAAGTTTTTTCGCTTCTTCAGAAGTTGCGTTCACCATTTAATTAGAAAAATTTTGAAACGTGAACGTGGAACGTAAAACATGAACGTGGAACGTAAAAACGTGAACACGAAACGTAAAACGTGAACGTTGAACGTAAAAACGTGAACACGAAACGAAAAACATGAACGTGGAACGTAAAAACGTGAACACGAAACGTAAAACGTGAACGTGAAACACGAACGTGAAACGTAAACACGAACGTGAAACATGAACGTGAACGTGGAACGTGAACAGATTTACCGTTTTTCTGTTATTTTCATAATGTAAATAAAAATTAAAGATAAATATAAAAATAGTTTGTAACAAATATTTTATCAAGTAGATTTGTCAGACCACTGAGCAGCATTTATGTTAGAAAATTTATTCAAATATTTTCCATTTTTAGGCTTCAAAGTTAGATTAATAGTTAAAAAACCATAGTCTTCTTTCCAAATTTTATCACACAACTCAATAAAGTGGTTAAAACTCATATCAGATCCCACATAATTGTTATAAATCTTTCTGGAATAATGATCATCTTGTTTAAAAACACACAACATATTCAAATTATTTCTTATAACTTGTTTATCAACCTTTGAAAAGCATTGAGAAAGATAGATACAAGATATGTTTTTGTGACGAGACATTACGAAATATTCCTTAATAACGTCCTGATTTTCCAAAATACAATCATCAAAAACGATTAACGAATTGGGTTTTACATTCGCTTAACGGAACTATGTCCTCAGAAGCATTGTAAAAATGTGATATTTTTTGTTTAAGTTTTTCTCAATATTTTCAAATCTTTCTTGTAATTTTTTGTAGGCGTCTTGTTCTAAAGATTTACTAAAAACATACAAATTGGAATAAGGAATCAACCTATTGTAGATAAAATTCAATAATAAAGTTGTTTTTTCCACATCCACTTGAACCAACAATTAACAATCTGATTGGTTGATCTTTCTTATTTTTCTTCAAACGTTTGAAGTTTTATCTGATCTTTTTGCTTTAAAAATTTCTCCATTTAAATAGCGAAAATGAAGCTGTTCAAGTTGACTTCAGAAAGCTCTAAATTAGTTTTAAACTTGGAACACCCTATTCATTTAGAGGAAGAATCAAATTATTTTATCGGTTTTAAGCGGATTTTTATTCTGACAATTTTGTAATAAATATTAGTGAAAGTTCTCCTTATTGTATAGGATTTAGTGAGAAGAACATAACAAAATATTATGGTTTAAACAAAGGATATACTTTCGATCAAATAAAAAATTCCCTTAAAAATTATCTGAAAACATTCAAACAATCAGATAAATCTTTAAACTTTGACGAAAACAAGTTTGGAATGCAAAAAAATTATCTCTCTAATAAAATTCAAATAAAATCACCAGTAAGAATAATGTTTTCCGCAATTATAGTAGATTTATTAGGGTTTGTTCAAGAAACTATTGAGCCAAATCAGGAATATTTAGGAAATAAAACGCCAAAATTTAGACCGTTCGATGTAATTGAAGTACATTGTAATCTCGTTGAACCTAGTTTTGAAAATCATACCGAACATTTACACAAAGAATCTGAAATTTTGTACACTTTTTTTCCAAATGTTGCTTATGGATCAAAAATCAGTGAAAACCCGAATGAAATCGATTATATTCCAATTAGAACAAGTATTACAAGAATTCAAAAAATCGCCTTAACTGTTCAAGACTCTGATGGAAATTTATTGAAAAATGAGAGTAAAACAACAATTTATTTAAGATTGAAAAAGGAATGAAAATGTTTCTAAATTTTACTAAAAACTCTTGACTTATGATATTTTGTTTGTAAATGTTTAGCATAACTAGGTAACCATTGAATGATTCGTCCACATTCGCAATGAGTCTTTTTTTCGACTTTCTCGTTGAATTCTTATTGTACAATCTTTACAATATGCTTGTTTTTTATCTCTACTATAATGCCACTTGTTAAATTCAGAAACATTCTTAACTTCTTTACAAAAGTAACATTCTTTATCCTCTAGAGTTAATTTTTCTATTTTATCGTATAATTCTTTTCGATATTTATTATGACAATCTTTACAATAATGTCCAAATCCGTCTTTTTTAGTTCTATTTTTATAAAATTCTTCAAAACCTTTTATTTCCTTGCACATTGAACATTTCTTTTGAGCCTCCATTTATATAGAAAAAATTATAGCTTTGACTTTCTCAATTCATATTCGTAAAAACTTCCACTTATTTCTTCATTATTTAAATCTTTTATACTATAAGTTACAGGATCTGTGTTATTAATTTGATAAATCACAAAGATTTCTCTTGACCAATTGTTCTCATATTTGTTCGAAAATGTTTGTTTTTTACTAACAATTCTTACATGATCATTAATTTTAAATTTAGTTTTCGTGTGAATTTCAGGTGGAACATACTTGAAAACGGTCTTTAATAACTCCTTTTCTGCATCCTTATCTACGTCTTTGGGCTTCATTTTAATCGTACTGTGAACCGTATCATTATAATTTGTGACTATTTTTTGAAGAATATAGATCCATTTAAAGTTTTTATTAATCTCAAAAATAACTTTCATCCTCTCGTTTTGAGTTCTGTTATATCTCTCTACAATACTTGATTTCTCTTCGTTTTCAGTATGATAAATCTTAATGTTATATTTCCTCAAAACATCGTTAAATTCTTTATTTTTAAACTCTAAACCCTTATCTGTATGAAGAAGATTCGGAGGTTTATGCCCGATCTTTATAGCATCTTTTACTATATCTTCGAAAGCTTTTGAAACATCCTTGCCGTTTTTTTCTTTTGATAGCTCTTGACCAAGCATATTTTGAGAAAGTATCAATAACATTTAACATATACTTGAATCCATCATTTTGATCTGAATAGTTAGACATTATAACTAAATCTGCTGCCCATAAATCGTCAATTCCTAAAGTTATAATTTTTCTCTTTTTAAACTTTTTTCGTACTGGTGCATGAATTTCTCTAGCTTCAATCTCGATTTCTTCCTTATTCTTAGATTCTTTCTTTACTTGTTTTTCATAAGGATTCTTTATAAACTTACTCTTATTTGTCTTACATTTTGAACATTTTGCAGCAATTCTATACAATCCGTTTTGAGTTTGAACAATCTTAGCATCGATATTTTTCGTTTTTTTCTTACATTTGTGACAGTGAATTAAATCATCTTCCATTTACATATCAAAGTTTCCAAGTTTATTTAGTTCGTCTAGTATACCACATTTTGCTTCATTTTTATAGCCATACGGTACTGTTTCGATCTTATTTTCTAGGACAATTCTTTTATCCTCTTTAGCGCTCAGTGCCAGCTTGTTTATGGTAATTGTGTACAACTCATGTTTATAGCTTTTTATTACAGTCATCTCTCTAAATTCCTCTTTATCTTCGAACAAACATCTTTTCAAGTTTTCGATATTTATTGTTTTATTTACAACGCTTCTCTTAATTCCTTTACACTTAACTGGATTTTTGTCTAGATATTTGTACGAATACATTTTCGATCTCAATCCACAAAATTCTTCTAAAACTTCGCTATTTAACTCATCTTTGAATTTCCCTATTACCTTCTTATTTTTAGTAGTGAAACATTCGTGATCTTTTGGATAATCACTTGTATCAAAGTCATCTATATTTTCTTTAATAATTTTAAAAGGATCTCGTTTAATTCTAGGAAATAACTGTCTGTATCCATGTAACACAGATTCAAATCTGGGTCGAACTTCTTTAATTTATCGTAATAAAACTCATACATTAACAATTTTGATAGGTCAAGAACTGAAAATCCTATGTAGATCGGTTTGTTAAATTTAACCTTTTGTTTATACATGTGACTCGCTATACAGTTGTCGTCAAAGATATTAAAGCATTTGAAGTTTGTTTTCTTGGCCTGTTTCATTGAAAATTCTTCATTTCCTAGTTTGATATCACATCTATTTCGCACATTTTCCATAGATTTTCCAAAAACAGAGTTGTTCATGAGCTTGTAAAAATCTTTCTCAAAGTCACTTGTAGCTTTGGTTCTCATGTTTGTGTTAAAATCAATGCACTTTTTCATAAAAGGCTTCTGATCGAATGCAATAACTCTATTCACATGTTTCAAAATCATACCTTATTCCAGATAGAATTTCAAATTTCTTGAATGAACAACGTATTCAGTTTTATCCAGTAAAGTTGTGCAAAGTTTGTTTTTATAATGTTCGGGAGCAAGAGGTAAATCCTTGTGATGTTCATGTAAATTTGTTGGATATCCTAGATTAACTTCGAGAATATAGCCATAATCTTCGTCGCTAGTGAGTTCTAAAATTGTTTCTTGCCACTCTTCTTTTGTATATGTTTTAGGATTCATCCACTTGATTTCGTTATATGGTAAATTTTGCATAAGCCCGTAACCATAAAGGTTATTGGCATCGACGTACAACAGATAGTTTTCAGGTTTTGATTCATCAAAATCTTTCAAATATTTGTTGTTTGCTTTAACATATCGTTTAATACATTGAGAAATGCCTCCGCGAATACCTTTTTCAATCATCAAATACATGTTATAATCGTTAATTAGCTGAAGCTCAATTTTCGTTAATTTTAACATAGCGTCCCATGCGAGACTTGGAGCAGTCAGATAATGTGCTGGATCGAGTTTGTAACAATTCAAGCAAATGTTTCTGAAGTTTTCAAAAATATCAGCAAGCAATAAAACATCTTGGATGTTATAGAGATCTGAGTAATTACCAAGATTTTTATCCTTTAATTTATTCCAAACAGCTAAATAATGTTGAAAATCTTTCTCAGATATGCTCTCATCTGTTAAAAGTGAATAGAAATCTTGAATTTTTTAGCTCTTCTGTGTAATCAAGTTTTTCAATACTATCGATAAATTCATAGGGAAATATTCCTTTTCCAGATAGAATTTTAAAAATCTCGTTGTCGTCATTTGGCTGTCTTTTTAGAATTTCATTCAATATTCTTCCATCCTCTATAAAATGATTTGTATGTTTAAAATTTTCTGTCTTTAGATTTTTAGCTAACTTTTCTATAGATGAGGCCATAAATCTGAACGTATCTACGAAAGAAAACTTAATGTATTTTCTAGGTTTATTACCTTCGAATTCATATCCATATCCAGAATTTACAGAATAATTTATATATCGTTCATCGGTGTTTGCAATCAAATCAACGTTTCCATATTGTTTAGCCAATTCTTTTATGTACAAATGAGTATCGTAGTTACTCATATTGTGACAGAAAACTGGAATATTTTGAGGAAATTTTAGATTCAAGTTACAAGATAAATGAGCTGAACCTCTAAATTTACCTGTTAAATGACAATGATCTCGTACTTTCTTTCTTGTTTGATTTTCAAAACCCTTACATTCACAAATATGACAAAGACTAGAATTTTGGTAAGCTAATTCTTCTTCTTCGGTCAATTTCATAGGTTTTTTGTTCTTAGAATTATATTTTGTAGCTATGTATTTTGATATTTTATTGAGCTCTTTAAACAATTTTGCAGGAACATTAGGCAAATCGTCTTCATTTTTTGCTCTATAACATATCGGTTTATACTTGCGATTGGTTACATTCGATACTAAATATAGAGTAAAACCATAAGGAATGTGTTTCTGAATCTTGTTTGTAGTCGATTTTTGTGGATTGTTCTTGCATGTCGGAATTTTTTTCTAATATGCTTTCAAAATCCATATAAATAACGTACGGATGGCTAAATTTCTTTTGATAATTAATAAATGATGTTTTTTGTCCTGAAAAAGCCATAATTGGTTTACATTTATAATTTCTAAATGATCAGCTAAAGCACTATATTTGTAGAAATGACTCAAACATCTTCTACAAAGAAATTTTTTATTTTTACATTTAGATAATTGAGAGAAAACGAGTTTATTTAAATCCGTGATCAAAACATAATGAGATTTGTCTTCTTGTTTAACATACAATAAATCGATTTCTAACTCGGCATTATAAACTTCGGAAATTTTTAATGGAACAACGTTGAGTTTTTCGTTATAAGTATAGATATTTATAGACATTTTTGGATATTTGTACTTGGAATTGGAGCTGCGTTTCTCAAATAATTGTATATCTTTTAAAGACATTGGATACTCGAAACCTGAAAATATCTCGTCATTCACAAATTTTTCATATTGTTTTGCTCTGTCTACATGAGTTTCTGGTTTTTCAATAGCACATCGAATAGAATAAATAAAACAGAAATCATCTTTATTTTTGATATTCACACAAGCCTTCCTATCTTTGATTATCTTTGGTAAATTGATATATGATCCTGCGTTCATCATTTCGTGTTTATTAATGCTCAAAACTAGTTGTTTGCAGCTTTTCAATGTTCATCCAGAACCCTTATTTGGATGATTTGTTTGTTCACGATGTGCTAATTTATTAAATTGTTTGGTGATAAAATCGTTAACGTCAAAGACTTCATCGGATTTTATAGTAAAGTACATTGGACATATTTGTGGTTCACCGTTAACTAAAGTTCGTTCGTATTCACATTCTAAAGAGAGATAGCCCTTCATATTTTTTAACATTTTCTTGAAATTTTTCGATTAAACTTTTAATTTCAGGCCTCATAATTGATAGATATTTGTTAATTGACATGAACTTATCGTTTAAATTCGTTAAAATGTATTGCTTAAATAGACCTTGTACAGAGGATAAAACTCCTACATCAATGATATTTTTAGGTTTTTCGTTAAGAGTTTTGTTTATTTGTTCGATCGTTTCAGACTTAGTTTTATCGTTAGTTTTGATAGACAATTTTTCGGCGATTGAATGAATGTTTTCATCTTTAAATAGATTGAGATCTTTTTTATCTTCCTTAAAGTTTTTCTTTAATTCTCGTAATTTTTCTATATTGTACATCTTTTCATGATCGACAATTTGATTTTCTTTAGCCCAATTCCTCAAATAATTCAGTTCACTTTCGTAAAGTTGTTTGTTTTTTTAAATGGATTTTTGAGCTATAATGTCGATCATAGTTATGTTTTAGGATTTCTTTCTTACAAAACGGACATGTTACTTTTTCTCCCTTCATTTATATAAGAAAAATTTTAACTAGCGATTTTTTCTAAATTCCAATTTTATAGTGGAATTTTCGAGAAATATCGTTCAAATTATCAACTTTTAAGCTAAAACTTCGCAATAATTAGAGATAATTCGGTAGATTTTTCAGGATTTTTCAAAAAAACTACCAGTTTGTACTATGTATGTACCTTAAAAAGTTGATAATTTGAACGATATTTCTCGAAAATTTATTATAAAATTGGAATTTAGAAAAAATCGCTAGTTAAAATTTTTCTTATATAAATGGAGCTACTAAAGGAATTTAATGAGGTTGGTGATTTAAAGTTCAAAGAATATAAGAAGTTGAATGAATTAGAAGAAAATAAGAAATACAAAATTTTGAATCTTGGAGAAAATGAAAGATAAATTCGGGTTTACAATAATTGCCGAGTTGGAAGATTATAAAGTACACTTACCGAACAGATTTTTGACTGTTTTGGATGAAAAAAAGATTAAAGAATTGAATAAACATGATAAATTACACTTGGTTGTTACTGGAAAGAAGACTTTTAAAGATAAAGACTGTGTTACTATCAATTTTGTAGAGTAGAAGATTTTTCGTTTATTCGTAGCAGACATTTCAAATAGATTAATTTGAGAAAGTAGAAGCAAACAGCTATAGATTCGGGTAATTTTTTATTCGTGAGTTACTGTTTGATTTTACAGATTCGTTTATTGTCCTTTAAACAGTATTTTCCCTTGATTTACTGTTGGCTCCGAAAGTGGTCTAGGAACCTTATATTCTTATCTACTTATATATATAAGTGGTTTGTAGAAACGATAACTGTCACAATAAAGCACACTTAAACCTTGGTACGAACAGATATAAAGTAAATGTCTCGCAATAGTTCGTTGGGCAGCTTGGAACACCATTTCTTTTTAATATGGTGATTCTTTAAACTTCACAAACATTCACAACTACTATATAATGTTAAAACTCCAGGTTAGCTATGAACCTAGAGACATAGTAATGGATTACTTAGAAGATTTACTACAAAAGTAGTATTAAAGAAAAATATGTATCACGAAAAGTTTTTGCTACATTGATTATATGTAAACCCCTAAGAACTATTATACTAGCAAGAACTAGTTATACGAATGGTGTTGCAAGCTCAATTATGATACAACAATTATCTCTCAAATACGTCGATTAAGTTTGTTGGCCAGCTTGGCACGTTATTTCTTACTATAAGAGCGTTAGTGTAGACTAAGAAAAACTAATGACTCCCGATATTAACTAAATACCGATGAACCAATAGAAAAGAAATGTTTCTGGGAGCTTTCAACATTTGCAAAACCTGCCTTATAGAATCTTTTTAGATTGAACGAGCAAGAATACATATAAATCTCATGAGATTAAATTAATAATATTCAATTCTACACAAAATCTACCTACTCCCTACAACTAAGTTGCAACAAATATTTATAGCCGTGAAATAAAAACTAAAGGAAAACAATTTGAATTCTTATATTTTTAGTTTTGGGAATCCCATACTCTTATACTCGCGTGAAACTTTATAATCCTGACAACGTAAGGATTTTAAATATTAGTCCTCAATCTCAGTTTTCAACAACAAATTTTTTTATTCGATGAAGAAATTTCGATAAAAGTAATACTCTTTCACGTACAAGAGTATCACATATACCCAAGCGTGTTCAGTAAATGGCAGTTTAATGAGTAGACGAAGGTCTGGCTGGAGCCGCTCTTACTCTACATGCAAAATAAACGTCCACTAATGTCCGCAATAAATCTTTACGCTGCTGGTTCACAGACTTCACTGGTTTATTCGTTGTGTTTGCATTATAATAACTGGCTGAGTCCTTGACTTTCTTGGTGGATTTCCTTTATGAATGTTAAAATACTGGATCCCTCATAATACTCCCATACAAATTATATGGTTTTTTTTATTTCTGTATTACACGCAATTTAACTCAGTAACAAATTTGAATGTACTGTAATCCATTAAGTATAGGCCAATATAAAAATCTTAAAATTTGGAACCTGTGAACTAAATTTCAAGTCTGAAATATCGTATAGTCGGAGAGACAGACAAATATTCGATTTTAAGAATCAGATATTTAATGCATTAAAAAGAGTAATATTGTACGTACAATAAGCCAAGTTCCTCGCAGGTGCAATATCCAACATGTGAATTTCCTTTTTGGTCAATTGAACCTCTTTGTATTTACTTTTAAAAACTTACATTTACATACGTGTTCCTTATAACAGCTAATACTTTAATATATATGTTATAACGAAATAATATTTATTCTTTGTAATCACTTACATACTGTTACAAAGTGACTGTGGATTTACCTGACTATGGCACCAATGAGATACGCTTTAAACTAACGTCGTCTTCATAGAGGAGACGAGCTGTGAGTTACTAACAATCAGGTAGTGAACGGTATTCCAGTGTTAAGGTGCTTTAAGCAAGACATGTAGACAAGCATATAGAAATAACTTAACAATGAAGCTAACTTATTCCCGTTACTATAATATTGACGTTAATCATTGTCATCGTCAAGCACAAACCACTTGGTGTGGGTCTATAACTGAAAAGCTAAAAGATGAAATTTAAAGGTCCAGGAGCTGAGATTCAATGTCCATTATATAAGCAAACAGATTTTTCTGAAATTGGTAGAAACATTTTCTGTAAGGCATGAATTGATCATCAGCCATCACTTTCGTGGAGGTCGAATTGGAAGGGTTACAAAGGGTTAAACATTTAATATTGTCTCAGATCCTAATTTTATTAGCATTAAATACCTAAAATAACCATCAGACATGTACATAAACGTTAGTTCAGCATCAGCTAATCATATACAGACCATTAAAATATCTATCAATTTAACGAAACAGGTTGAATGTTCATCAGTGCTAGTTGGCTTTTGGTTTCTAGATTACACTTTCAGCTGATCAGCGAAATTACAAAAGACAGTTGTAATTTCATTTATAGTTGAAATAAACTACCACTGAATTTATGTATGTTGTACGATATGAGATATCCGACTACATATTCAAATGCATAAGTAGAATATAGCAGCTAATATATATATATATATATAACATTATTGACTATTATATATTATATTATACATTACATTGTATTATGATATATTACTGATTATACATTATTGCAGTCATAATCACATAGTCCACCGAATGATGATACAAGCAGGGATTATTTAAAAACAGACAGTATTCCTGTTTTATCCTATTGTTATTCGATGTTTCTACCTCAGTATGTGTCTCTTGATCCAAATAAAGGTTCTGTATATCTTGGTTGAAAGGTTAAAGTAAAGGTAAATATATAAATTGTAGCATTTTATATTGTTATACATAACCAATATCACAACGAAAAAAACGCTATACTATAAATGAATACTATGCATATTTTAGTCTATTACCACAAATTGTAACTAAGTTAATAATATGTTGGATTTGTTGGTACCTCTTTCGTTGCAGTCCTTCCTGATACTCTGTAACATCGATTTCATGGATTATGATATAATAATGATTAATTGTCTAAGTTATGTTTATATATTGTTTCAAATTGTCTTATTCCTGTATAATCCCAAGTGGTCAGTATCGATCCTCTGCTAGTAGAACAGTAAGTTAGAGTAACTGCTCATCTTCTACATATTCTAAGGGTTAGTATCAAAAATACTATATGTTTTAAAATTATTTTATCATTGACAACATTTTAAGGTAAAATACTGTATTTTGTAAGGATTATGATTTAGAGAGCACTGTTTTTTGCTTTTTAAACTGTCTTTGTTTTGCACAGGGTTGATGATGGATCCATGTTAGTCAACTCCTTGACAGAACAACGATTTTTAGTCTTATGATCCATAATGTTAACTGCGTTTTTCGCCAAAATATCTTTTAGTTTATCCGCTTTTAAAGAAAACATTAGCCTAACAGTTTTATTTTGGTTAGTTATTTTGTAGGTCTATATATTAAGTAAATATATTTTACGTAATGTCAAAATCTTAATGTTGTTAACGTCTACAGATTAAGTTTAAACTATATATTATTTGGTATAATGTATTTAATATACAACAAGGAAATGCCAGTTCGTATAGCTGTCATTCATTTAATGTTGGTCATTGTTTGGTTAGCCCGAGTAGTTTATTGATTTCGGACGGAAATTAGGAGATTTTAACAAGACACTCTTACTTGGATACCACAATTTCCTATCTTTTATAGGGCACAATATTTAATTATTATTATGGAGGATTCCAATCTATGTAACCTTTACTACCTACAGTAGTTGTAACCATAACTATAAAAATGTGATACCTAGCAGTAACATGGCAACTCACCTAAAACTGAATAGATGAATTCAAACATCTACGGAAAATAAAATAAAGGAACACTGAAAAATTGCATACTCATGTATTATTGTGTGCAAAGAACATGGACAGTTTCATAAAAACAGATTGCCTGTAACTGTCATCGTCCACAAAATTCCTTAAAAACTGCAATGGAGGTTTTCAATAATGTTCAGTTTAAGATATAATATTAAATAGTAAAATTCTTATTTATTCTCATCTTCTAATTTACAAGCTAAATATTATTTTTACGTCACTGAAGGTCCAAAAGGTCACTCTAGTAAATATTTTTTGTTTTATTCTGAACATAGCGCCTCTCTTAAATTTACAGCATCATTAAATGCGTCGGCATACATCAGTAAACCAAGACCGTAGAAAAAATAAGTAAATTATATAAACGCCTGGGGCGAGGTAAGGCTCTGATCCTCAGATAAAGTACATAATGTATGTTTGTTGTCAACACATTACATCCTTTTATACTATTCTATATGTAATATCAGTGCTTGCACGATGATCACAATACTACAGTTATATTACTTGTTTGACCTCTCATAAAGCGGCACACTAACTCCCTGTATTGGTGCTGTGTTTTAAGACAACCATCAACATTTTGTCTAAACCTAAGTCTAACCACAATCAAATCTTCATAAATACTAGTTACGCATCATTTTCTTCATAAAATCATATAAAATGTAGTTTCTCAATTCCATTTATTTATTTTTATGATGCTTCAAACGATATATTAAAATATTATACTGAATTTCTACAGAAATAGTCTGTTTCGATGATTTAATAGAAGTAGTGAAACATCTGTATATCCTATTTATACACAATGAAATTTTTATAAACGAGAATAGACTACGTATAACTTAATAGACAATACACACACACAAATTATATGTACGATTGGGATTCAAACAAGGATCTCTCATTTGACGATTATGACAATATATATTTTGTATTCCACCACTACACAAGGCCTACATTTCATTATACAATTCTTTTGCGATATTTGGTGATTGTCTGAGTGATAGCGAAGTCACTAAAGAGACTGGAAAAATTCCTTTCTGTCTGTCCGGTAACATTTATAAATTAGTCCTTACAGGTTACCATGTTAGCAGTGAGAAAATCGGGGAGTAAATGAATTTTTACTCAAACTGAATAAAATCATGCGTCATTTTAACATGTGACATCAATATATGTGTTAAATTAAAATATTATATACGAGTATAAGTTATTTAAAGTATATATGCAGCTATGGGGTTGCTTCATTGCAGCCATGTCACTCACTTAAGTTCACACAATCTTCCTTTTGTCCTTCGAAAAGATAAAATATTATTAATTCTGTATAAACTATATTTCTGCATATTTGTTTGTCTGAATATCCATAAGGACATCTCAAGAATGATATAAGTTATGGACTTAACATTTTGCATGTAACTTCTGCGAATCCTGGTATGCGGCATGAGGTGGGGCTTACTCCTAACTTTGTGCGTGTGTTTAAATTTTTATTTTTATTTATTGATATGTAAATTTATTGACTTACGTAAGTGCAGGTTGTCCATAAATACTAATTATCCAATATAATTAAATTTAATTCTCATAATTAGTAAATAATTTAACAAAAGGTTCAAAATGATAAATCTACCTTAAAATATTGTGTATATATTCAGTACATCTAAATTGAAAGGAAGTTATCACTTATCTTCCAAATATTTAACTTTTGGTATTTTGTAATAGAACAATAACCTCAAAGTAAACGGTTATCTGCATTAAAGTATATGCAGTCAGTACTTGACGAAAAGATAGCTTTAAGAAACACTTTAAGCTTTAATATTAGAAATGGGTGACTCTTTTTTTTTTTGTTAAATTATTAATTGTATTGCAATCAGAAGGCATTTAAATGTGATTCAGTTAATTAATTTTACTTCCATCCAATCCAATGTGTAAAGCCAATTGAATTTGTTGGGATAAAATTACATACTATTGTATAAGTATGTTCGTACTTATGTATCTTATGTTTATTTTGTTATTTCGTACTGTAAAAAGAAAGTATAGAGCGAGATAAGCTACAAAAGTGATAGTACAACCCCTTCTGTATAAATCAATGTTGAGGGTTTATACCGAGCGACATGCAGAGTTGACGAGGGCAGTGCTAATGGCGGCAGAACCTATAATAAACTGAAACAATAACTGTTCCTAATTTTTGGAGATGTAAACATCGTATAGTATAAATATAAAATATAAATATATGTGCAAGTGAGAGATCCGGGTTTGAATCCCCTCGAAGCAAATAGTGTTTCTGGACCGAATTTTACTGAAAGTTAGGCTATTGTGAATTGTTAAGAATTATAATAATTATTAAAAGTCATTTACTGATCTTCTGAGCATAAGTTATTTTGGTTACTCAAATGCAAAATAATTAAAGTAGGGGTTCTGTGAGGTAACGGTTCCTTCCTAGCCCGTAAAGTCAGGGATCCAAGTTTGAGTCCCGTTGGAGCAAGTACATTTTGTGAATCATTCTTATTGGAATTAAACTGAGCTGTTGCCAGTTAAAAATATTTTTCTTGTAAGTCCTGTATATGACATCAAAAATATATCAGCTGCTTTAATAATATTATGTCATCTGCCTTCAATGCACTCTCGATATCTCTTTAGTTAATTCCAATGCTAACTACTTTTACATAAAATGTATTTATTAAACATACTCCTGCCCTCCCATGGACAGTTAAAAGAACCTCAATACTTCCATAATTAAAGCTAAACCAGTAAAATGTATGGTTATTACGTATAAAAAATTTTATTACTTTGTCACATAGATCTTAAAACTTAAAAATTAAAATCCAAAAACGTAATAAAGTTATGTTACTTTCAAACAAGTATGAATATTACATGACGGAAAGTAAATAATAGCTTCTAGCTTTAGAAGTCCCAGTAAATAAAGTATGAAACTAATCTAAGATTAATATTTATTCATGTGTTGTTAACTCACTACATTTGCATTTTAATTTACATACGTTAGAACATATAAAGGTTGAGGTTTCCTTATTAAAGTTGATACTATCGCTCTAGTAGTTTACAAGAGAGCACAAATGGAACACCTTTTTACTTAATTACATTGTGTAAATTCTAGGCATATAAATTTGCATTCAGAATTCCTCACCTTAACCTAATATAACATTTATAATTTTGGATTTTGAATTAGATCGCATTAATGTGACTATATCAATTATATTAACGGCTTATTAATTTGTGCTGGCGTAACTGCTTTAGGCGAACTGCTGTGTTTCTCCACAGAGCGGTGTAACGTGTCAGTAACTACAAAGCTAATTAGTTACTTCCATTATATGTTCTGAGATAAAGCAGGTATGTGAGATACAATGCAAGTGACGACACTGTTTATGTTTCACTTTTGTACAAAGGACAAATCGCTGGTTAATTATGCTCTTTTCAATATAAGTTACCCCATTTCCACTACTGAACTTAACAGGAAAGAAGAAAATAAGAAATACAAAATTTTGAATCTGGAGAAAATGAAAGATAAATTCGGGTTTACAATAATTGCCGAGTTGGAAGATTATAAAGTACACTTACCGAACAGATTTTTTGACTGTTTTGGATGAAAAAAAGATTAAAGAATTGAATAAACATGATAAATTACACTTGGTTGTTACTGGAAAGAAGACTATTAAAGATAAAGACTGTGTTACTATCAATTTTGTAGAGTAGAAGATTTTTCGTTTATTCGTAGCAGACATTTCAAATAGATTAATTTGAGAAAGTAGAAGCAAACAGCTATAGATTCGGGTAATTTTTATTCGTGAGTTACTGTTTGATTTTACAGATTCGTTTATTGTCCTTTAAACAGTATTTTCCCTTGATTTACTGTTGGCTCCGAAAGTGGTCTAGGAACCTTATATTCTTATCTACTTATATATATAAGTGGTTTGTAGAAACGATAACTGTCACAATAAAGCACACTTAAACCTTGGTACGAACAGATATAAAGTAAATGTCTCGCAATAGTTCGTTGGGCAGCTTGGAACACCATTTTCTTTTTAATATGGTGATTCTTTAAACTTCACAAACATTCACAACTACTATATAATGTTAAACTCCAGGTTAGCTATGAACCTAGAGACATAGTAATGGATTACTTAGAAGATTTACTACAAAAGTAGTATTAAAGAAAAATATGTATCACGAAAAGTTTTTGCTACATTGATTATATGTAAACCCTAAGAACTATTATACTAGCAAGAACTAGTTATACGAATGGTGTTGCAAGCTCAATTATGATACAACAATTATCTCTCAAATACGTCGATTAAGTTTGTTGGCCAGCTTGGCACGTTATTTCTTACTATAAGAGCGTTAGTGTAGACTAAGAAAAACTAATGACTCCCGATATTAACTAAATACCGATGAACCAATAGAAAAGAAATGTTCTGGGAGCTTTCAACATTTGCAAAACCTGCCTTATAGAATCTTTTTAGATTGAACGAGCAAGAATACATATAAATCTCATGAGATTAAATTAATAATATTCAATTCTACACAAAATCTACCTACTCCCTACAACTAAGTTGCAACAAATATTTATAGCCGTGAAATAAAAACTAAAGGAAACAATTTGATTCTTATATTTTTAGTTTTGGGAATCCCATACTCTTATACTCGCGTGAAACTTTATAATCCTGACAACGTAAGGATTTTAAATATTAGTCCTCAATCTCAGTTTTCAACAACAAATTTTTTTATTCGATGAAGAAATTTCGATAAAAGTAATACTCTTTCACGTACAAGAGTATCACATATACCCAAGCGTGTTCAGTAAATGGCAGTTTAATGAGTAGACGAAGGTCTGGCTGGAGCCGCTCTTACTCTACATGCAAATAAACGTCCACTAATGTCCGCAATAAATCTTTACGCTGCTGGTTCACAGACTTCACTGGTTTATTCGTTGTGTTTGCATTATAATAACTGGCTGAGTCCTTGACTTTTCTTGGTGGATTTTCCTTTATGAATGTTAAAATACTGGATCCCTCATAATACTCCCATACAAATTATATGGTTTTTTATTTCAGTATTACACGCAATTTAACTCAGTAACAAATTTGAATGTACAGTAATCCATTACGTATAGGCCAATATAAAAATCTTAAAATTTGGAACCTGTGAACTAAGTTTCAAGTCTGAAATTATAGTCGGAGAGACAGACAAATATTCGATTTTAAGAAGGGCCTATCAGATATTTAATGCATTAAAAAAGAGTAATATTGTACGTACAATAAACCAAGTTCCTCGCAGGTGCAATATCCAACATGTTAATTTCTTTTTTGGTCAATTGAACCTCTTTGTATTTACTTTTTAAAACTTACATTTACATACGTGTTCCTTATAACAGCTAATACTTTAATATATATGTTATAACGAAATAATATTTATTCTTTGTAATCACTTACATACTGTTACAAAGTGACTGTGGATTTACCTGACGATGGCACCAATGAGATACGCCTTAAACTAACGTCGTCTTCATAGAGGAGACGAGCTGTGAGTTACTAACAATCAGGTAGTGAACGGTATTCCAGTGTTAAGGTGCTTTAAGCAAGACATGTAGACAAGCATATAGAAATAAATTAACAATTAAGCTAACTTATTCCCGTTACTATAATATTGACGTTAATCATTGTCATCGTCAAGCACAACCACGTGGTGTGGGTCTATAACTGAAAAGCTAAAAGTTTAAATCCATAGGTCCAAGAGCCGAGAGTAAATTTCCATTATATAAGCAGTCAAACAGATTTTTCTGAAATTGGTAGAAACATTTTCTGTAAGACATAAATCGATCATCAGCCATCACTTTTGGTGGAGGTCGAATTGGAAGGGTTACAAAGGGTTAAACATTTAATATTGTCTCAGATCCTAATTTTATTAGCATTAAATACCTAAAATAACCATCAGACATGTACATAAACGTTAGATCAGCTTCAGCTAATCAATACAGACCTTTAAAATCTCTATCAATTTAACGAAACAGGTTAAATGTTCATCAGTGCTAATTGGCTTTTGGCTTCTAGATTATACATTTCAGCTGATCTGCGAAATTACAAAGGCAGTTGTAATTTCATTTACAGTTGAAACAAACTACCAATAAATGTACGTATGTTGTACGATATGAGATATCCCCACTACATATACAAATGCAGAAGTTGAATATAGAAGCTAATACTTTATATATATATATATTATATATATATATATATATATATATATATATATATATATATTATATTATTGACTATTATATATTATATTATACATTACATTGTATTATGATATATTACTGATTATACATTATTGCAGTCATAATCACATAGTCCTCCGAATGATGATACAAGCAGGTATTATTTAAAAAAAAACAGTATTCCTGTTTTATCCTATTGTTATTCCATGTTTCCACCTCAGTATATGTCTCTTGATCCAAATAAAGGTTTGATCTTGGTTGAAAGGTTAAAGTAAAGGTAAAAATAAAATTGTAGCATTTTTATATTGTTATAAATAGCCAATATCACAACGAAAAAAACTATACACTATAAAAGAATACTATGAATATTTTAGTCTCTTACCACAAATTGTAACTAAGTTAATATGTTGGATTTGCTGGTAACTCTTTCATTGCAGTCCTTTGATACTTTGTTATATCGATTTCTTGGATTATGATATAATAATGATTAATTGTCTAAGTTATGTTTATATATTGTTTTAAATTGTATTATTCTGCATTATCCCAAGTGGTCAGTATCGATCCTCTGCTAGTATAACAGTAAGTTAGAGTAACTGCTCGTCTTCTACATATTCTAAGGGTTAGTATCAAAAATACGATATCTTTTAAAATTATTTTATCATTGACAACATTTTAAGGTAAAATACTGTATTTTGTAAGGATTATGGTTTAGAGAGCACTGTTTTTGCTTTTTAAACTGTCTTTGTTTTGCACAGGGTTGATGATGGATCCATGTTAGTCAACTCCTTGACAGAACAACGATTTTTAGTCTTATGATCCATAAATGTTAACTGCGTTTTTCGCCAAAATATCTTTTAATTTATCCGCTTTCAAAGAAAACCTTAGCCTAACAGTTTTATTTGGTTAGTTATTTTGTAGGTCTATATATTAAGTAAATATATTTTACGTAATGTCAAAATCTTAATGTTGTTAACGTCTACAGATTAAGTTTAAACTATATATTATTTGGTATAATGTATTTAATATACAACAAGGAAATGCCAGTTCGTACAGCTGTCATTCGTTTAATGTTGGTCATTGTTTGGTTAGCCCGAGTAGTTTATTGATTTCGGACGGAAATTAGGAGATTTTAACAAGACACTCTTACTTGGATACCACAATTTCCTATCTTTTATAGGGCACAATATTTAATTATTATTATGGAGGATTCCAATCTATGTAACCTTTACTACCTACAGTAGTTGTAACCATAACTAGAAAAATGTGATACCTAGCAGTAACATGGCAACTCAACTAAACTGAATAGATGAATTCAAACATCTACGGAAAATAAAATAAAGGAACACTGAAAATTGCATACTCATGTATTATTGTGTGCAAAGAACATGGACAGTTTCATAAAACAGATTGCCTGTAACTGTCATCGTCCACAAAATTCCTTAAAAACTGCAATGGAGGTTTTCAATAATGTTCAGTTTAAGATATAATATTAAATAGTAAAATTCTTATTTATTCTCATCTTCTAATTTACAAGCTAAATATTATTTTTACGTCACTGAAGGTCCAAAAGGTCACTCTAGTAAATAATTTTTGTTTTATTCTGAACATAACGCCTCTCTTAAATTTACAGCATCATTAAATGCGTCGGCATACATCAGTAAACCAAGACCGTAGAAAAAAATAAGTAAATTATATAAACGCCTGGGGCGAGGTAAAGGCTCTGATCCTCAGATAAAGTACATAACGTATGTTTGTTGTTAACACATTACATCCTTTTATACTATTCTATATGTAATAGGCTATCAGTGCTTGCACGATGATCACAATACTACAGTTATATTACTTGTTTGACCTCTCATAAAGCGGCACACTAACTCCCTGTATTGGTGCTGTGTTTAAAGACAACCATCAACATTTTGTCTAAACCTAAGGCTAACCACAATCAAATCTTCATAAATACTAGTTACGCATCATTTTCTTCATAAAATCATATAAAACGTAGTTTCTCAATTCCATTTATTTATTTTTATGATGCTTCAAACGATATATTAAAATATTATACTGAATTTCTACAGAAATAGTCTGTTTCGATGATTTAAAAGAAGTAGTGAAACATCTGTATATCCTATTTATACACAAAGAAATTTTATATAAACGAGAATAGACTACGTATAACTTAATAGACAATACACACACAAAAATTATATGTACGATTGGGATTGAAACAAGGATCTCTCATTTGACGATTATGACAAATATATATTTTGTATTCCACCACTATACAAGGCCTACATTTCATTATACAATTCTTTTGCGATATTTGGTGATTGTCTGAGTGTTAGCGAAGTCACTAAAGAGACTGGAAAAATTCCTTTCTGTCTGTCCAGGAACATTTATAAATTAGTCTTACAGGTTACCATGTTAGCAGTGAAAAAATCGGGGAGTAAATGAATTTTTACTCAAACTGAATAAAATCATGCGTCATTTTAACATGTGTCTTATCAATATATGTGTTAACTTAAAATATTATATACGAGTATAAGTTATTTAAAGTATATATGCAGCTATGGGGTTGCTTCATTGCAGCCATGTCACTCACTTAAGTTCACACAATCTTCCTTTTGTCCTTCGAAAAGATTAAAATATTATTAATTCTGCATAAACTATAGTTCTGCATATTTGTTTGTCTGAATATCCATAAGACGTCTCAAGAATGATATAAGTGATATAAGAATGATATAGACTTAACATTTTGCATTCAACTACTGCGGAATCCTGGTATGCGGCATGAGGTGGGGCTTACTCCTAACTTTGTGCGTGTGTTTTAAATTTAAATTTAAATTTATTTATATGTAAATTTATTGAAATACGTAAGTGCAGGTTTTCCATCAATACTTATTATCCAATATAATTACCTTTAAGTCTCAGAATCTGCCTATAACGTTTTCATATTTATATGGTAAATAATTTAACGAAAGGTTCAAAACGATAAATCTACTTTAAAATATTGTGTATATATTCAGTAAATCTAAATTCA
This sequence comes from Homalodisca vitripennis, assembly GCF_021130785.1. Classification (NCBI taxonomy): domain Eukaryota; kingdom Metazoa; phylum Arthropoda; class Insecta; order Hemiptera; family Cicadellidae; genus Homalodisca; species Homalodisca vitripennis. The sequence continues at coordinate 50,243 of NW_025782121.1, forward strand.
AAGGAAATTATCACTTATCTTCCAAATATTTAACCTTTGGGATTTTGTAATAGAACAACAACCTCAAAGTAACCGGTTATCTGCATTAAAGTATATGCAGTCAGTACTTGACGAAAAGATAGCTTTAAGAAAACTTTAAGCTTTAATATTAGAAATGGGTGACTCTTTTTCTTTGTTAAACTATTAATTGTATTGCAATCAGAAAGTATTTAAATGTGATTTAGTTAATTAATTTTTACTTCCATCCAATCCAATGTGTAAAGCCAATTGAATTTGTTGGGATAAAATTACACACTATTGTATAAGTATTTTCGCACTTATGCATCTTAAGTTTATTTTTTTATTTCGCGACATGCAGAGTTGACGAGAGCAGTGCTAATGGCGGCAGAACCTATAAACTGAAACAATAACCGTCGCTAAGCTGAGCTCAAGTAATTATGTGCTGGGCTTTATGTGCTCCCCTTCGATTTAGAAGACTCATTGTCTTCAATAAAACTTATAATTCCTTCGTTTTAAAACTTCCGTATTAGTGTAACGTACCGTATTATTTATTGCTACCAGAAAGATTTCCTATTGTTTTAAATATTTTCTGTACTTGTGTGTTTGTGTGCTGTGTATTTACGTAACTTAATCAAGCCCTATAACTAACATCCCTTAAAATTTGTGTTAAACTACATCGTGTATGAAGTTTACACTGCGAAAATTTAGAAGACTTCCCTTAAGCATTTATTTTTAATTACATGTTACCAAAATTCCAAGTTTAGAGCCTGTTCCTAATTTTTGGAGATGTAAACATCGTATAGTATAAATATAAATATAAATATATGTGCAAGTGAGAGATCCGGGTTTGAATCCCCTCGAAGCAAATAGTGTTTCTGGACCGAATTTTACTGAAAGTTAGGCTATTGTGAATTGTTAAGAATTATAATAATTATTAAAAGTCGTTTACTGGTCTTCTGAGCGTAAGTTATTTTGGTTACTCAAATGCAAAATAATTAAATTAGGGGTTCTGTGAGGTAACGGTTCCTTCCTAGCCCGTAAAGTCAGGGATTCAAGTTTGAGTCTCGTTGGAGCAAGAACATTTTGTGAATCATTCTTATTGGAATTAAACTGAGCTGTTTCCAGTTAAAAATATTTTTCTTGTAAGTCCTGTATATAAGATCACAAATATATCAGCTGCGTTAATAATATTATGTCCTCTGCCTTCAATGCACTCTCGATATCTCTTTAGTTAATTCCAATGCTAACTACTTTTACATAAAATGTATTTATTAAACATACTCCTGCCCTCCCATGGACAGTTAAAAGAAGCTCAATACTTCCATAATTACAGCTAAACCATTAAAATATATGGTTATTACGTATAAAAAAATTTATTACTTTGTCACATAGATCTTAAAACTTAAAATCCAAAACGTAATAAAGTTATGTTACTTTCAAACAAGTATGAATATTAAATGACGGAAGGTAAATAATAGCTTCTAGCTTTAGAAGTTCCCAGTAAATAAAGTATGAAACTAATCTAAGATTATTATTTATTCATGTGTTGTTAACTCACTACATTTGCATTTTAATTTACATACGTTTGAACATATAAAGGTTGAGGTTTCCTTATTAAAGTTGATGCTATCGCTCTAGTAGTTTACAAGAGAGCACAGGTGGAACACCTTTTTACTTAATTACATTGTGTAAATTCTAGGCATATAAATTTGCATTCAGAATTCCTCACCTTACTTAACCTAATATAACATTTATATTTTTGAATTTGAATTAGATGGCTAATGTGTCTAGATCAATTATATTAACGGCTTATTAATTTGTGCTGGCGTGACTGCTTTTAGGCGAACTGCTGTGTTTCTCCACAGAGCGGTGTAACGTGTCAGTAACTACAAAGCTAATTAGTTACTTCCACTATATGTTCTGAGATAAAGCAGGTATGTGAGATACAATGCAAGTGGCAACACTGTTTATGTTTCACTTTTGTACAAAGGATAAATCGCTGGTTAATTATGCTCTTTTCAATATAAGTTAGTAAGATATACAATAGTAAGATCCTCAAACAGGACAGTAGCTTACGAGGCTGAGTAGTGTTTAAAATGATTTCGAACTCTCAATAACAGTCAAGTTTTAATGCAATTAAGCATAAAAATTACTGCTAAATAAACGATATAATTTAGTGTAGACTGACAGTAATGAGAACTTACGCCATACTAAGTACAATAAAATTACACAATCAATCATATAAATATTTTTTAAATACTAATTCTTGAGTTGTAACGCTCTCTCAAATATACAAACAACCATTCTTAAAATAGCTATAGAAAAATTATCTTCGCTAACAAAATACATTGGAGCAATAATTGGCGGCGTAAATCTTTTGATGAAGACTTTTATGACCTACATTAAACTTCTGTAATATCCTGAATGGTTTTGCTAAAAGTGGCTTCCATTCAGCCAGAATTTCATTTCCTCTAAAATGCAACTTTGTGGTAAATTACGAAACAGTTTTAACAAAATCAAGTAAATGTATTGTTTAATAACTGTATACCCGTCTGTAAAAATAATCTGAAATTATTCACACTGTGAAATAATAGAATTACATTCGATCAAACAATCATTGTATCCGTCAAAATCTATCCAAATGCGATTTAATAATTTAAATTATACTTTATATAACTTTTAAAAAATTAAAAACTTACCATTGGCTATTATATTCTTTCTTAGAACATAAAAAGAAAAATATATATGATTCCGTCAATTATAAGCATTTACATTTGTATTTTTAGTACATTTAATCCGTTTCAAGAGACTATTGAAGATGAGAATATTATTTTAACAGTATATAAACATATGATGTATGAGTTAAGATAATTAAATGGTTGTAATGATATATTATTAAAATAAGTACAAGTCTTTAATAAAAGACTTATTTTATATCACATTTAGTATATCCTATACACTGTATGAGATTAGTTTAGTTTCCTCCAGGTATTTTTTCCATAGGCCTTGATTTTAAGTTATATTCTTTACGCTACACTTGCCAATAATATGTTACAAATCATTAGTTAGTAAAATAATAAGTTTATATAATTAGTTTACGTGGGTTAAGGATAGATAAACAATACGATTATATAGAACCTGTTTACTTCAGCTTGTATTTTTTAGTTTATTAACCAATATTTAAATACATTAAATAATATTATATTAAATATTTGAAATACTGTATTACTCTTCATACATATTGTATAGTGTCAAAAATGAAGTAAACTAAAGTCACAATGGATCTTTCTACTTTATTTTCTGAAGAAAAAGTTCATAATTATTACACAAATTTTTTAAATTGTACGTCAACTTGTTTCCGTTGAATAGAAAAACCGTTTATAATCTAAAATGTAGCTTGTACGAATCGTAGGTATCCAAGTTCGAATTTCAATTCAGAACGCAAAAATTATAACGCTGAGTTATAATCATATGAGCTTAGTCTGACTGAGATGAACCGGTTTGGTCCTGAGTTCCATTAATTGTATCGAAGTGTACGTCCAACACTCCTCAATAGCAAGTTTTAACTTCACCTTGTACTTTAACTGCACCCAATTCACTGTTTTATAGTTAGTTTATACAAACTTCAATGTTAAGCTATCAAGGATTAAGAACCAATAAAATGGCTAAAAGTGTAACGTAACGAGAGCTCAGAAACTGTAAAACTCGTACTGAGTTCGTGTTTCATTGCCTTCTCTAATCTACTTTCTTTACGATTCTAGACTTTTTGGATATACTCAGTCGAGTCGAATCCTCTGTAATTAAATATAAGTGCATGTGTTTAATTCAGTGTTTACATTCTCAATCAGCTTGAAATTAAATTCTAGATATAAAGTCAACGATTTGTTGAAATACCTGTTTGAAAAATTATACCTATATTATTAAGATGTTAGCCATAATTTCAATGGTTGTAAAGAGAAAGAGAAGCAGTAAGTTCAAATTATGCATTAAAACATACAAGATTTAATCAGTAATGTTTAAACTTAGTAAAATACCAACTTCTGACCTTATAGTGTGTGATAATATTCCTACTCACGTACTGTTGTACAGAGGTATAGTTACAATTTAAGCTTCTTGAAAAAGAACCTGCAGATCATACCCGGAATCTTGAATTGTCGTTAACAAAGGGGACGTAATGATTATTTGAAAACAACTAGATGCATATTGCCTCAAAATAACCTAACGTATGGTAAAAGTATGCTCCCTCGTAGCTACTATAAACTCTAGGAGGCTTCAGGCTCAGTATCGCTTGTTGTTCTACGGGAGAACATGCTACGTATTCAACCCTATAAGATAGAGCCTCCATCTTCTTGCTTCCCATCCGTAGTGAAACTCCTATCTCGGATTCTGAGAGCTTTTGACTCTGAATTTAAAATCCAGACTTTGGGAGTTATCAGCCTCTATAGTATTAAGCTTTAAGAAAAGAGGTGACATTGGTGCGGTAAGTCCGGGGCGTAATAACGTGTATGGGGATCCCAAAAAATAACGAAACATTTAATATATACTGTTTTCCTAAGACATAATTGCTCATGTTAGTAAAAATTGTTTCACTTAATATTAGTAATTATAAGATTGTGTAAACATTGGTTTTGGAACTGGGCCTCTTCTTTTTTACCAAAGCCGATAACGAAATATATTTGGTTGATATTTCATCCAAAGAACGTTCTAGTTTTTTTTAACTTCAAGCAACCAAAAGGTATTCACAGTATATTTGTAGAAAATCATTATGGTTCTTGGGATTTCACCATATTTATTCTAGGTTCCATTAACGAACGTATTATTACAGGTTAGTTGCAAATAATCCACTTCGCTTTTCGTAAATATTCGTAATCACTTATGGTATTAGTCATATCAATATATAAATACACAAAAACAGATACAGTAAAAAAATTATGTATCTATCTAATAAGTAAATAAAATATTTTACTGATTGATAGGAAATATGAATATGATTGTTAGAATGGTAAGAGTAAACTACATTATAACCAATTATTTTTCTTTCATTTTTTATAAAACAATTCTATTTATTTCTTGATAGACAGTAATCTTACAATGTTTATAGAACTTTTGTAGTAAGAAGTAATAGTTTGGTCAAGAATCAAAATCACATAAGAACTTTGCAGTAAAATTGTTGTAGCTATTACAGTGGTTTAAATCAAATTTAAAATTATGGAATTTGTGGAGAAAAAGTAAAAGAAATGAGTTTCTGTTTATAACGTCGTTTTGTAAAGATATGCTGAGATGAAACAACCTCATATAAATCAAAATGTCCACTACATTTCTTTTTAATTTAAAGTGACGATCTCTATGAGCTAATACATTGATCTAATTTCGTTTTATATAAATGCAATTTTATCAAAATAATTAGGTGCTATATTTATTAGTTTCATTCTACCATGTTATCAAAAAGTACAATGTTATTTAGTAAAAATTTACATATATATTAGTAATATATCCATCTCTTAATTTACAACATATTTATAAATTGTCAATTAACTGCACATTGTAGAAATCAAAATATAAACAATGTAATGACTATTTAATAGTTTTCTTTTTTAATTATTTACAACAACTTTATACTTTAAAATTAAAAACATTAAACATTTAAAATTGCGTTAGTTAGAGAATAAATAAAAAGACTTATTTTATAATTTATATTGTTGTTTTATATTTTAATTTGTTGTTTTACAATTTTTTAATAATTTTCAATTCAAGATTGTGTATTTTGGTTACTTTAAATTGTCTGTTTTATTTTCCAGGTTTGTTTATACAATAGTTTATTGAAAATAAAGAGGAATTTTTTTTGTCTTTTAAGTATTGATAAGTTTATAATAGTGTCTCCTTTTGTTATATAACGTGGAATAGGGACGTTTATAAATTGAACCTGTGCGCGGTGGGTGTGTCAGTGCATGTCGCTTCGCCACTTCCACCTCCCCAGACCACAACCTCCTGAATTTGTACTACACACTCGCAGTATGCTAGACACATATCGCCGTGTATTCGTGCGAATTCCGCGAAATCATTAAAATGTTAGTTTTACTTATTATAAGTTCAGTTAAGAAAACAACATATTAACTATTTGTACCGTAAATTAGTTAAATTAAATTTCATACAATGTAAATTTCGCAACCTAATCAGCCAGTATAATATAATATTATTTTACATCCAATGTTTCCGGAAACTAAAATTATTGGGCGGAGTAACTACCTAATTGGCACGCGTATGAATTTTTTCTTCTAACCCTTTGTAGCAGCCCAAACTACGTAACCGATCAGACCTCGCGCGCTTTGTCCGTAAGTAAAATTTATCTTTTCGTATTATTAAATTAGCCCTTTGATGCCAAACGTATAAAATGAATGTAACGTAAAGTAAATATGTGAATAGTAAAGTAACTTACCCTTGAAGATCTTTTTTTTGCTTGATGGAGATGATAAAAGGTTGTGGGTCGTCCTTATGGCGACGAGCACGTTGTTATAAATTGTAATTTGTATCATTAAATGGCTAATACCGTCGCGAATTTGTTTAGGCGAGTTTACGTAGCTGATGTATCTCACGTGTTGTTTGAATAGATGGCTACCACTTCCAACTCTACTCTGCCTCTTCTTAGAAATAACCGTTCTTAGACTACAGCTTCAATGTCTCGGGCCAAGACGCCGACACCCGGGTTGTGAGTCTACCTATTGCGAAGGGAAGTGAAATATTATTGTTTTGTAAAGTAAAACGTCGTACGCATAATTCAATAGAACAATTGGATATTTTAGGCCCACTAGAAGACATACTTTTTAGTTATTATATTCTAATTGGCAGCAACGTGGCATTACATAACTTTTCCTTTACCATCTAAAAGTGGTGCTTTTAAGTTTTCGTAATTAAACTGAACTTATAAGTTAAACTTTGTATTTCTAGTATTTATTACTACGACCTCAGAAGCACCACCCCCATGTGTTATCGTCATACGGTACACATATTTTTTGCGCGACTCTGCTTATTGATGTGCCCTACTCTGCCATCAACTGGGTGAAACTGAGTGAAAACGCCACGATGCCTGCCATTTAAAATAGAATATTTGTCTAAAGATGAGTTGGTATTTGAAATGATATCTAGACGGTATTAAAATTAAATAGTGACAGTACAGTAAATGAACTCAGAAAGTCCTTAAGGACAGTGTTTGAGAAACAATATTTTACCTACTCCTAGTAGCCTATTAAAAAATAGACCACAATCAGGAAGTAAAACTTCTCAGTGACAAAGTGATATTATTAGAACATGGGTGCGTGAATTGAACAGTGCTAGTTCACCTTTAGAAATCACCAAAATTCCAAGAAAAGTGTAAACATTTAATAAACCGTTTATTTTTAGACAACCAGCTTGAATAAGTTCTGTACATAGTGTGAAACTTTATCAGCTTTTAAAGTGTAGGCTAGTAAATGTTGAACAACAGTTAGCTAAAAACTTGCTACCTACAGTGAACCTAGAACAGCTTAAAGTGTTAGAAGCCAATTTAAATGAATCATTAGAACAAGATGAGGATATGGAACAGGCAGTGAAAGAACAAATAGGCCCTATTTCTGTACAACCACCAACAATATCACAGCCTACTGCCAGTACCCCCACTTTGCCTATAATGCCTATTTATAATGCAAAACAATGATTGTATTAGTCAACCTATGTCTGGTTTAAATATGTTTAAATAAGTTAAACAACCTGTAGAATGTTATTTACAAAAATTTTACAGTAACAAATGGCTTAGTAGTACCTGAGCTAATAAACTTTTTGAAAACTTTGTTAAAACTAAAATATGAAACTAGCCTATCAGAAAATGAAATTTTAGCATTGTTACCATGTTATGCAAAAGGTCCACTTTTAGCCAAAATAATACAGTGTAAGTCTGTCATGCCAAATGTCAACTATCTACACAGGGAATTAATTAGTGCTTTTATCCCTGTAGGCCTAATTGAAAGACTGAGACTAGATTTAGTTTATAGGCCACAAAGGTTTGATGAGCCACTGTATGAATACATCTATGACATCAAAGAGCTCAGTCAAGTTTTTTTGTGTAACATAAGTGAACAGGACTTGGTAACTTGTATAAAAAGAGGTATTAAGCCTACAGATAGAAATAAGTTAATTTTTGAAAACAATCCCATTTGTTTTACAGATTTGGAAAATGTGTGTATAGCTAGTAACAATATTAACCTTTAATGATAACTTAAGGGACAATTTAAGTAAAGACATATGTTTAACAACATGTATCCACCACATGTTGAACTTAGAAAAAGTAGGCCTACTGTCAAAAACCAAAGTTATGTTTCAATTGTAATAGGCCTGGTCACTTAGCACAAAAATTGTTTTTAGGAATCCAAACAAAACTAGTCGATAGGGGTGTGGTATTACACCACAACAACCTAAAAATATCCCTCCCCGGTTTCATAAGTTTAAGAATAATAATTTTTATAAATAGTAATACAGTAAGAAAAGAAAAAACACTATTTTATGAGAGTCTATGGTAAGGTAATTAAAAATTGGAGTAAATTCAAAACTATAGAAAACCTAATTTAAGACTAATGTTAGACAGTGTAACAATATGCCTTTAATTGAAGCTATAGTGGGTAAAAATGTAAAAACAAACTGCTTATTAGATACTGGTGCTACAAGAGATTATAATTAGTAAAGAATTTTATGATAGCCTATTATTGAATAAAATGTTTCTAAATTAATGAAAGTCAGATGATAGAATGTTTGCTGCAAATAACACTGAAAATAAATGTTTTGGTTACTGTTATGCTAAGATAAAATTTCTAAATTTTGTTGGAAAGTAAAATTTATTGTATTGGATAATTTAAAATGGGACATTATATTGGGAAACCATTTATATCTAATAGCAAATTAATTTTAGATCTTGATGGAGATTCATGTTATTTTAAATTCAATTGTAATGAGAAAAATAACTATTGTCAGACAACAGCATTTTGAACATGAAGTAAACAGCATTGATGTAAAAGTAGGGTGCACTAGAGCTGAGGCTGAGATACAAAACCTTATAGGGGATTTTTTCCAAATGTTTTTAATCCAAAATTAGGAGAGGCTCTAGATTTGGAAGTGAGATTAGTTCTAAATGACCCCACACCTGTAAATATTAGGCTTATTTTATGAGCCCTCCTACTGTAAATAAGATGAAAACAATAATACAGGATTGGTTGGACAAGGAATAATTGAACCCAGTACTTCAGCCTACTCCAGTCCAGCCTTTTTAACCAAAAAGGACAGACTTGTAGTCAATTATACCGAATTAAATAAAAAGTTACAGAAAATTGATTTTCCCATTGGTGATTTAAATCATTATTATCAACATCTTAGTGGAGCCAAATATTTTTCAATAATAGATTTAAGAAAAAGTTTTTTTGCAATGTCCATTATCACCTGATAGTTCAAGATCTTTACCTCATTTAGCACTATATTTGGTAAATATAAATTTAAACGAGTACCCTTTGGTTTACATGTTGGTAGTGCTGTATTGTCCGCCTATCTGGACAAAAGTCCTAGACAATATAAAATTTAAATATGTGATAAATTTTTGCGATGATATCTTAGTTTACAGTAAAGACCTTGATTCGCATTTAGTACATGTCAGAGAGATTGTAAATAGACTAAGCAAACATGGAGTACGGCAAACCTTGTGAAAGCAAAGTTTTGTTTTGAGAAATCTCCTTTTTGGGGAAATTTAATTAAAAAAGTATAAAGTAACTATAGATCCGATGCGAACAAGGAGTATAAGAGTATTGTGCCGCCTAAGATGCCAAACCAAATTTCACAGATTTTTAGGTATGACTATTTCTTTTCAAAAATTTATAAATAATTATGCCGAATTATGTAATCCTTTAAATCGTTTAAGAAGGAAAACGCTAAATTTGTTTGGACAAGTGAATGTCAAGATTCGTTGTAAAGTTAAAAGAAGCTCTATAATGAATCCTAATGTACTCCAGTTAGCGATTTTCAAAGCATGTTGTAGTAAATAAGATGCTAAGTGGAATAGGCCGCAGGTGGTTGTTTTGTTGGTTGGGTAATAACAAACAACCACCTGCGGCTATTCATAGCATCTGTATTTACTACAAAATTGCTTTGAAAAACGGTACTGGTGTACTGGAGGAATTCAGTATAGCTTCTTGTAAACTTTACAAAACGAATCTTGACATTCATTGTCCAACAAATTTAGCGTTTTTCCTTCTTAAACGGATTTAAAGGATTACACTAAGGTCGGCATAATTATTTATAACTTTGAAAAGAAATTAGTATACCTAAAAAAATGTGAAATTTGTTTGGCGTTTTAGGGGGGACGGCATAAATTTCTATATATCCTTGTTCGCTCGGGATCTATAGTTACTGTATATTTTTAATTAAATTCCCAAAAAGAGAAGATTTCCTCAAAAACACAACTTTGCTTTCTTAGGGTTGCCGTTAAGCATTGTTTGCTTAGTCAATTTACAATTCTCTGAACATGAACTAACTGCGAATCAAGGGTCATTACTGAAAACTAAGATATCATCGCAAAAATTTATCACATATGTAATTTTATATTGTCTAGGGGACTTTGTCCAGATAGGCGGACAATACAGAAACACTACAAACCTTGTCAACCAAAAGGGTATCGATTTAACTTTATATTTACCAAATATAGTGCTAAATGAGGTAAGATCTTGACATCAGGTGATTAATGGACATGCAAAAACTTTTTACTAAAATCTATTATTGATAAAAATATTTGGCCCTCACTAAGATGTTGATAATAATGATTTCATTGACCATTGGGAAGAAATATTCAATTTTCTGTAACTTTGTATTTATTTTCTCGTATAATTGACTTACAAGTATTGTCCTTTTGGTTAAAAAGGCTGGGACAGGAGTAGGTGAAAGTACTGGGTTAATTCTTCCTTGGGTCCAACCATCCTGTAGTATTGTTTTAATCCTTATTTTTACAGTAGGAGGGGATCATAAAATAAGGACCTAATATTTACAGGTGTGGGGTCATTTAGAACTTAATCTCACTTCCAAAATATCTAGAGCCTCTCCTAATTTTGGATTATTTAAAACCATTTGGAAAATCCCCTATAGGTTGTGTATCTCAGCCTCAAGCTGAGTGCACACTACCTTTTTACTCAATTGCTGTTTACGTCATGTTCAAAAATGCTGTCTGTCTGACAATAGTTATTTTCTATTACAATTGAATTAAAAAAAACTGAATCTCATCAAGATCTAAAAATAATTGTATTAGATATAAATGGGTTTCCCAATATAATGTACATTTTCAAATTATCCCAATACAATAAATTTTACTTTCCTACAAAATTTAGGCGAAATTTTTATCTTAGCAATACAGTACCAAACATTTAATTTCAGTGTTATTTGCAGCAAACATTCTATCATTGACTTCATTTAATTTAGGAAACATTTTTATTCAATAATAGGCTATCATTAAATAGTCTTTACTAATTATATCTCTTGTAGCACCAGTATTAATAAGCAGTTTGTTTTTACATTTTTACCCACTGATAGCTTCAATTACAAGGGGAATATTGTTACACTGTCTAACATTTAGTCTTAAATTAGGTTTTCTATAGTTTAATTTACTCCAATTTTAATAACTTTACCATAGACTCTCATAAAATAGGGTTTTTCGTTTCATACTGTAATTACTATTTATAAAATTATTATTCTTAACAAACTTATGAAACCGGGGAGGGATATTTTTAGGTGTTGTGTGTAATATCCACTCCCTGATCGACTAGTTTCTTTGGATTCCTAAAAACAATTTTTTGCTAAGTATGACAAGGCCTATTACATTGAATATAACTTTGGGTTTTGACAGTAGGCCTACTTTTCGAAGTTCAACAGTGTGGTGGATAATGTTGTTAATCATTGTCTTACTTAAATTGTCCTTAAGTTATAAGTAAGGTTATATTGTTACTAGCTATTACAAACATTTTCCAAAATATGTAAAACAAATGGGATTGTTTCAAAAATTAACTTATTTCTATCTGTAGGATTAATACCTCTTTTTATATCATAAAGTTACCAAGGCCTGTTCACTTATGTTACACAATAAACTTGATGAGCTCTTTGATGTCATAGATTGTATTCATAAAGTGGCTTTCATCACACCTTTGTGGCATATAAACTAAATTAGTCTCTGTCTTTCAATTAGGCACTACAGAGGATAAAAGCACTAATTAATTCCCGTGTAGATAGCTTGACAATTTGGACATGACAGACTTACCACTGTATTATTTTGGCTAAAAGTGGACCTTATGCATAAACATGGTAACAATGCTAAAATTTCATTTTCTGATAGGCTAGTCTTCATATTTTAGTTTTAACAAAGTTTTCAAAAAGTTTATTAGCTCAAGGTACTTACTAAGCATTTGTTACGGTAAAAATTTTGGAAATCACATTTCAAGGTTGTATATTTAACTTATTAAACATATTTTAAACAGACATAGTAGACTAATACAATCATTGTTTGAAATTATTAATAGGGCATTATAGGCAAAGTGGGGAGGGGTACTGGCAGTAGGCTGTGATATTGTTGGTGGTTGTACAGTAAATAGGGCTATTGGTTCTTTCACAGCCTGTTCCATAAGCACTCATCTTGTTATTATGATTCATTTAAATGGGCTTCCTTAAACTTTAAGCTGTTCTAGGTTAACTGTAGGTAGCAAGATTTTTAGCTAAACGGTTGTTCAACATTACTAGCCTACACTTTAAAGCTGATAAAGTTTCACTATGTGCAGAACTTAGTTCAAGAAGGTTGTCTAAAAATAAAAGCGTTTATTAAATGTTTACAACTTTTCTTGGAATTGGTGATTTTAAAGGGGAACTCAGCATGTTCAATTCACTGCACCATGTTCTAATATATCCTTTGTCACTGAGAAGTTTTAATTCTGATTGTGGTCTATCTTTTTAATAGGTACTAGGTGTAGGTAAAATATTGTTTCTCAAACACCTGTGCTTAAGGACCTTTCTGAGTTTCATTTACTGTACTGTCACTATTTAATTTAATACCGCTAGATATCCGTTCCAAAATACCAACTCATCTTTAGACAAATATTCTATTTTATATGGCTGGCATCGTGGCGTTTTCACTACAGTTTAACCAAGTTGATGGCAGAGTAGGACATCAATAGCAGAGTCGCGCAAAAAACTATTGTGTACCGTTATGACCGGATAACACATCGGGGGTGGTGGCTTCTGATGGTCGTAAGTACCTAATTACTTAGAAATACAATGTTTACTTATAAGTTCAGTTTAATTACGAAAAATTACAATGCACCCACTTTTAGATGGTAATGGAAAGTTTGTAATGCCACGTTGGCTGCCTATTAGAACTATAAAAAACTAAAAAGTATTGTCTTCGAGGTTGGCCTCCTAAAATATCCAATGTTCTATTGATATTAGTGCGTACGGACGTTTTACTTTACAAAACCAATTAATATTTCACTTCCCTTCGCAATAGGTAGTTCACCAACCGGGTGTCGCGTCTTGGCCCGAGACATTGAGCTGTAGTCTAAGAACGGTTATTTTAGAAGAGGAGTAGAGTTGAGGATAGTGGTTAGCATCTATTCAAACAACACGTGATATACATCAGCTACGTTAAACTCGCCTAAACAAATTCGCGACGGTACTTAGCATTAATGATACAAATTACCAATTGTATAAACAAACGAGCTCGTCGCCATAAGGACGACGCAAACCTTTTATCTATTCCATCACAAGCAAATAAAGATCTTCAAGGGTAAGTTACTGTTACTATCACATATTTACTTTAGTTACATTATTTGATACGTTTGGCATCAAAGGGCTAATTTATAATACGAAAAGATAAATTTTACTTAGGACAAAGCGCGCGAGGCTCTGATCGTTGCGTAGTTGGCTGACTGCGGTATACAATGGGTTAGAAGAAAAAATTCAACGGTGCCAATTAGGTAGTTTACTCGCCAATAATTTAGTTACGGACCATTGGATTGGTAAATATAATATTATATAATATGGCTGATTTAGGTTGCGAAATTTACATTGTATGAAATTTAATTAACATAATTTACGGTACAATAGTATATTTGTTTTCGTAATGAACCTTATTAATAAGTTAAAACTAAAATTTTAATGAATTCGCGGAATTCGCACAGTAAAAACGGGCGATATGTGTCTTGCTTACTGCGAGTGTGTAGTACAAAATTCAGGAGGTTGTGGTCTGGGGAGGTGGCAGTGGCGAGCGACATGCACTGGCACAACCCACCCCGCGCACAGGTTCAATTATAAACGTCCCTATTCCACGTTATTACTAACAAAAGGAGTCTCTATTATAAACTTATCAATCACATTTAAAAGATCAAAAAAAATTTCCTCTTTATTTTCATAAACTATTGTATAAACAACCTGGATAATAAATACAGACAATTTTATTAAAGTAAACCCAAAATACAACAATCTTTGAATTAAAATTATTTAAAAATTGGTAAAACAACAAGTTAAATATAAAACACACCTATAATATAAAATAAGTCTTTTTATCTTAATCTCTAAACTAAATCGCAATTTTAAATGTATAATGTTTTATTTTAAAGTATAAAGTTGTTGTAAATAATTAAAAAAGAAAAAAACTATTAATTTGTCATTACAGTTGTTTATATTTTGATTTCTACAATGTGCGTTAATTGACAATTTAATAAATATGTTGTAAATTAAGAGATGATTATAGTACTAATATATATGTAAATTTTTATAAATACATTGTTGTACTTTTGATAACCATGGTAGAATGAAAACTAATAATATGAGCACCATAATTATTTATGATAAAATTGGCATTTATATAAACGAAATTAATCAATGTCTTAGCTCATAGAGATCGTCACTTTAAATTAAAAAGTATGTAGTGGACATTTGACTTTTATTGTGGTTGTTTCCATCTCAGCATATCTTTACAAAACGAAGTTATAAACAGAAATCATTTCTCTTTTACTTTTTCTCCACAAATTCCATAATTTTAAATTTGATTTAAAACAATGTATAGCTACAACAATGTACTGCAAAGTTGCTTATGGTGATTGATCTTGACCAAACTATTACTTCTAACTACAAATGGTCTAAACTTAACATTGTAAGATTACTGTCTATCAAGAATATAAATAGAATTGTTTTATAAAAATGAAACGAAAAATAATTGTGATAAATGTAGTTTAATCCTTACCATGCTAACAATCATATTATATTTCCTATCAATCCAGTAAAAATATTTTATATACTTATTAAGATAGATACATAATTTTTTACTGTACTGTTTTTGTGTATTTATTTATATATTGATTATGACTACATACCATAAGTTGATTACGAAATCATTTACGAAAAAGCGGAAGGGGATTATTTGCAAAAATAACTGTAATAATACGTTCGTTAATGGAACTAGAATTTATAAATATGGTGAATCCCAAGACTCCATAATGATTTTCTACAAATATACTGTGAATACCTTTGGTGGCTTGAAGTTAAAAAAAACTTGAACGTTCTTTTGGATGAAATATCAACCAAATATATTTCGTTATCGGCTTTGGTAAAAATAGAAGAGGCCCAGTTCCAAACCAATGTTTACACAATTTATAATTACTAATATTTACGTGAAACAATTTTTTTCTAACATGAGCAATATATGTTCCTTAGGAAAAACAGTATACTATAAATATGTTTCGGTTATTTTTTGGGATCCCATACACGGTAGTACGCCCCGGACTTACGCACCAATGTCACATCTTTTCTTAAAGCTTAATACTATAGAGGCTGATAACTCACCAAAGTCTGGTTTTAAATTTCAGAGTCCAAAGCTCTCAGAATCGAGATAGGAGTTTACTACGATGGGAAGCAAGAAGGGATGGGAGGCTCTATATTATTAGGGTGAATAAGTAGCATGTTCTCCGTTAGAACAACAAGCGATACTGAGCTCTTGAAGCTCCTAGGTTTATAGTAGCTACGAGGGGGAGTTACTTTTTACCATACGTTAGGGTTATTTTGAGGCATATGATGAGCAGTTGTTTTCAAATAAATCATACGTCCACCTTTGTTACGACAATTCAAGATTGGGGTATGATCTGCAGGTCTTTTTAAGACAGCTGCAGATTGCAAATAGTCCCTCTGTAAACATACGTGAGTAGGAATATTATAACACACTATAAGGTCAGAGTTGGTATTTTACTAAGTTTAATTTACTGATTTAAATCTTGTATGTTTAATGCATAATTGAACTTACTGTTCTCTTTCTATCTTTTCCACCATTGAAATTATGGCTAACATCTTAGATTAATATAGGTATACTTTTTCAAAAGGTATTCAACAAATCGTTGACTTTATATCTGAATTTTATTCAGAGGATTGAGTATGTAACTGAATTATTACATGCATTCTTATTATTTATTACAGAGGATTCGAACGCGGACTGAGTATATCTCAAAAGTTTGAATCGTAAAGAAGTAGATATATGAGATGGTATTGATAACACGACACTCGAGTACGAGTTTTAACAGTTTTTGAGCTCTCGTTACGTTACAATTTAGCCATTTTATTGGTTCTTAATCCTTGATAGCTTAACATTTGAAGTTTGTATAAATAACTATAAAACAGTGGAAATTTGGGTGCAGTAACGTACAAGGTGGTGAAGTTAAAACTTGCTATTGAGGAGTGTAGGACGTACACTTCGATACATTAATGGAAATTTCAGGACCAAACGGATTCATCTCAGTAAGGGACTAAGCTATATGATTATAACTCAGCGATTATAATTTTGCGCTTCTGAATTGGGGAAATTCGAACTTGGATACCTACGATTCGTACAATGCTATTTTTAGATTATAAACGGTTTGTTTCTATTCAACGGAAACAAGTGACGTACAATTTTAAAAAATTGTGTAATAATTATGAACTTTTTCTTCAGAAAATAAAGTAGAAGATCCATTGTGACTTTAGTCTTTACTTCATTTTTGACTTATACAATATGTATGAAGAGTATTACAGTATTTCAATAATTAATATAATAATATTTAATGTATTTAAATATTGTTTAATAACTAAAAAAAATACAAGGTTGAAGTAAAACAGGTTTATATAATCGTCTTGTTTATCTATCCTTCACCATCGTTAACTAATATATAAAATTTATTTTTTTACTAACTAATGACTTTGTAACTTATTATTGGCAAGGGTAGCGTAAGAATATAACTTAACAATCAAAGCCTATGGAAAAAATACCTGGAGGAAACTAAATATCTCATACAGTGTATTGGATATACTAATGTGATATAAATAAGTCTTTTTATTAAAAGACTTGTACTTATTATAATTATTATCATTACAACCATTTAATTATCTTAACTATACATCATAATGTTTCTAACTGATTTAAAAATAATATTCTCATCTTCAATAGATCTCTTGAACGGATTAAATGTACTAAAAATAACAATAAAAAAAACTATTTATTGCAATGCTTATAATTGACGGAAATCATATAATTTTTCTTTTTCTATGTTCTAAGAAAGGAATATATAGCCAATGGTAAGTTTTTAATTTTTTTAAAAGTTATAATAAAGTATAATTTAAATTATTAAATCGATGTTGGATAGATTTTGACGGATCACAATGATTGTTTGAATCGAATGTATTCTATTAGTAACAGTGTGAATAATTTCAGATTATTTTTACGACGGGTATACAGTTATTATACAAGTACATTTACTTGATTTTTGTTAAAACTGTCTGCTTTCGTAATTTACCACAAAGTTGCATTTAAGAGGAAATGAAATTCTGGCTGAATGGAAGCCTCTTTGCAAAACCATTCAGGATAATACAGAAGTTTAATGTAGGTCATAAAAGTCTTCATCAAAAGATTTCGCCGCAATTATTGTCCAATGTATTTGTTAGCGAAGATAATTTTTCTATAGCTATTTTTAGAATGGTTGTTTGTATATTTGAGAGACGCGTTACAACTCAGAATTAGTATTTAAAAAATTATTTATTTGATGGATTCGATGAATTTTATTGTACTTAGTATGGCGTAAGTTCTCTTACTGTCAGTCTACACTAAAGTATTTCGTTTATTTTAGCTGTATGTTATGCTTATTGATTAAAACTTGGACTGTTATTGAGAGTTCGAAATCATTTTAAACAGTTACTCAGCCTCGTAAGCTACTGCCTGTTTGAGGGATCTTTACTATTGTATATCTTACTATTATATTGAAAAGAGCATAATTAAACAGCGATTTGTCCTTTGTACAAAAAGTGAATACATTAAACAGTGTTGCCACTTGCATTGTATCTCACATACCTGCTTTATCTCAGAACATATAGTGGAACGTTAAATAATCTAGCCTTTGTAGTTACTGACACGATACACCGCTCTGCGGGAGAACACGCAGCAGCCTGTTCGGCCTAAAGCAGTCACGCCAGCACAAAATTAATAAGCCGTTGAATATAATTGATCTAGACACATTAATGCCATCTATTCAAATTCAAAAATATAAATGTTATATTAGGTTAAGGTGAGTGAACATCTGAATGCAAATTTAGTATGCCTAGCATTTACACAATGTTAATTAAGTAAAAAGGTGTTCCATCTGTGCTCTCTTGTAAACTACTAGAGCGATAGCATCAACTTTAATGAGGAAACCTCAACCTTTATATGTTCAAACGTATGTAAATTAAAATGCCATAAAAGTAGTGAGTTAACAAACCACATGAATAAATAATAATCTTAGATTAGTTTCATACTTTAATTTACTGGGACTTCTAAAAGCTAGAAGCTGATTATTTACCTTCCGTCATTTAATATTCATACTTGTTTTTGAAAGTAACATAACTTTATTACGTTTTTGGATTTTCATTTTTAAGTTTTAGGATCTATGTGACAAAGTAATAAATTTTTTTATACGTTAATAAACAATATATTTTAATGGTTTAGCTGTAATTATAGGAAGTATTGAGCTTCTTTTAAACGGTCCATGGGAGGGCAGGAGTATGTTTAATAAATTTACATTTTATGTAAAAGTAGTTAGCATTGGAATTAAAACTAAAGAGATATAGAGAGTGAATTGAAGGCAGCAGGACATAATATTATTAACGCAGATGATTTTATTTGTGTTCTTATATACAGGGGATACTTACTAAGAAAAATATTTTTATACTGGAAACAGCTCAGTTTAATTCCAAATAAGAATGATTCACAAAATGTACTTGCTCCAACGAGACTCAAACTTGAATCCATGACTTTTACCGGGCATCTAGGAAAGACTAGGGCGGGCTCTCCCTCTGCTTGTAGGACTTACAACGACTATCTATGGTCGCTCGTTCACTCACCTAGCCTCTCTGCTGCTCTTGGAAGGAACCGTTACATCACAGAACCCCTAATTTAATTATTTTGCATTTGTGTAAACCAATATAAACATACGCTCAGAAGACTCAGTAAACGACTTTTAAATAATTATTATAATTCAAACAATTCAACAATAGCCTAACTTTCAGTAAAATTCGGTCCAGAAACACTATTTGGCTTCGAGGGGATTCAAACCCGGATCTCTCACTTGCACATATATTTATATTTTATATTATACTATACGATGTTTACATCTCCAAATATTTGGAAACAGGCTCTAAAACTTGGAATTTTGGTAACATGTAACTTAAAAATAAATGCTTAAGAGGAAGTTCTTCTAAATTTTCGCAGTTGTAAACTTCATACACGATGTAGTTTAACTCAAATTTTAAGGGATGTTAGTTTTAGGGCATGATTTAAGTTTACGTATATACACAGCACACAAACACACAAGTACAGAAAATATTTAAAAACAATAGGAAAATCTTTCTGGTAGCAATAATTAATAACGGTACGTTACACTAATACGGAAGTTTTAAAACGGAAGGAATTATAAGTTTTATTGAAGACAATGAGTCTTCTAAAATCGAAGGGCGAGCACATAATAGCCCCAGCTCACATAATTACTTGAGCTCAGCTTAGCGACGGTTGGTTATTGTTTCAGTTTATAGGTTCTGCCGCCATTAGCACTGATCTCGTCAAACTCTGCATGTCGCTCGGTATAAACCCTCAACATTGATTTATAGCAGAAGTAGGTTGTACTAACACTTTTGTAGCTTATCTCGCTCTAATACTTTCTTTTTACAGTACGAAATAACAAAATAAACTTAAGATGCATAAGTGCTGAAAAAATACTTATACAATAGTATGTGAATTTTACGTCCCAACAAAATTCAATTGGCTTTACAACAATTGGAGTGGATGGAAGTAAAATTAATTAACTGAATCACATTTATATACCTTCTGAATTGCAATACAATTAATAATTTTAAACAAAGAAAGAAACGAGGTCACCCATTTCTAATATTAAAGCTTAAAAGTGTTCTTTAAAGCTATCTTTTTCGTCAAGTACTGGACTGCATATACTTTAATTGCAGATTAAAACCGTTACTTTGGGTGTTATTGTTTCTATTACATAAATAACCAAAAGGTTTAAATATTTGGAAGAATAAGTGGATAACTCTCCTTTGAATTTAGATGTACTGAATATAATACACAATATTTTAAGGTAGATTTTATCATTTTGAACCCTTTTTACGTTAAATTCTTTACCATATAAATATGAAACTAAGTTATAGGCATGATCTGAGACTTAACTTTAATTATATTGGATAATTAGTATTTACTGGAACAACCTGCACTTTACGTATTTCTAATAAATTATACATATCAATAAATTTAAATTAAAATTTAAAAACCACACGCAACCCCAAAGTTAGGAGTTCAAGCCCCACCAACCTCATGCCGCATAACCAGGATTCGTCAGAAGTTGAATGCAAAATGTAAAGTCTATATCATTTTTATATCACTTTATATCATTTCTTGAGTAATGTCTTATGGATACTTCCAGACAAACAAATAATGCATAAATACTTAGTTTATGCAGAAATTAATAATATTTTTAATCTTTTCGAAGTGAGCAAAAGGAAGAATTTGTGTGAACTTAAGTGTAGTAGACATGGCTGCAATGAAGCAACGCCATGGCTGCAATAAAGCAAACGCCATGGCTGCAATATAGCAAAACGGCCATAGCTGCATATATACTTTAAATAACTTATACTCGTATATAATATTTGTTACACGTTAACACATATATTGATATAAGTCAACATCGTTAAAATGGACGCAATGATTTTATTTCAAGTATGAGGTAAAATCATTCATTTACTCCCCGATTTTTCATCACTGCTAACATGGTAACCTGTAATGATCTACATTTATACAATGTTACCGGACAGACAGAAAGGAAATTTTTCCCAGTACTTCTTTAGAGTGACTTTCGCTAACACGTCAGGACAATCACCAAATATCGCAAAAGGAATTGTATAATTGAAATGTAGGCCTTGTATGTAGTGGTGGAATACAAATATGATTTATTTGTCAATAATCGTCAAAGATGGAGAGATCCGTTGTTTTGAAATCCCAGTCGTACATATAATTTTGTGCGTGGTGTATTGTCTTATTAAAGTTATACGTAGTCTATTCTCGTTTATAAAAATTTCTTTGTGGTATCAAATAAGGATATATAGATGTTTCACTACTTCTTTTAAAATCCAACGATCGAAACAGACTATTTCTTGTCAGGAAAATTCAGGTATAATATTTTAATATATCGTTTGAAGCATCATAAAAAATAAATTAAATGGAATTGAGAAACTACGGTTTTAATATGCTTTTATGAAGCAAAATGATTGCGTCGTAACTAGTATTTTATGGGCAAGGACCTATGATTGTGGTTAAGGCCCTTACGGTTTTAGACAAAATGTTGATGGTTTTTTTTTGTTGTTCTTAAAACACAGCCACCAATAACACGGGACGTTAGTGTGCCGCTTTAATGAGAGGTCAACGACAAGTAATATACACTGATAGTATTGCTGATCATCGTGCAAAGCCACTGATAGCCTATTACATATAGAATAGTATAAAAAAGGATGTAATCGATGTTGACAACAAACATACATTATGTACTTCTATCTGAGGATCAGAGCCTTAACTCGCCCACCAGGCGTTTATATAATTTACTTATTTTGTTCTACGGTCCTTGGATTTTACTGATGTTATGCCGGACGCATTTAATTGGATGCCTGCTAATACTTTAAGTAGAGGCGTTATGTTCAGAATAAAACATAAACATTATTTACTAGAGTGGACCTTTTGGAACCTTTCAGGTGAAGGACGTAAAAATAATAATTTAGCTTGTAAATTAGGAAGGTATGAGAATAAATAAGAATTTTGTACTATTTAATTATTATATCTTAAACTGAAATCATTATTGAAAACCTCCATTGCAGTTTTTAAGGAATTTTGTGGACGAATGACAGCTACAGGCAATCTGTTTTATGAAACTGTGTCCATGTTTCTTTGGCACACAAATAATAATCCATGAAGTATTGGCAATTTTCAGTGTTCCTTTGATTTTATTTTTCCGTAGATGTATTGGAATTCATCTATTCAGTTTGAGGTGAGGTTGCCATGTTACCTGCTAGGTATCACATTTTTTCTAGTAGATTATGGTTACAACTACTGTAGTAGTAGTAAAGGTTTTATACATAGATTGGAATCCTCCATAATAATGAATTAAATATTGTGCCCTATGAAAGATAGGAATATTGTGTTGGGTAATCCAAATGTAAGAGTGTCTTGTTAAAAATCCTCCTAATTTCCGTCCGAAATCAATGAAACTACTCGGACTAACCCAAAACAAAATGGACCTCAACATTAAATGAATGACAGCTGTTACGAACTGGCATTTCCTTGTTGTAGTTTACTTAAATACTATTATAACCAAATAATATATAGTTTAAAACACTTAAATCTGTAGACGTTAAAAATCATTAAGAATTTTGACACTTACGTAAAAATAATATTTACTAAGATGATAATATATAGACCTACAAAATAACTAACCAAATAAAACTGTTAGGCTAAGGGTTTTTTTTTCTTTAATAATAAGCGGATAAATTAAAAGATATTTTGGCGAAAAAATCGCACAAGTTAAACATTTTATAGAAGGTTAAATCAATAAAGACTAAAAATATCGTTTGTTCTGTCAAGGATGTTGGAACTAACATGGATCCATCATTCAACCCTGTTTGCAAAACAAAGACAGTTTTAAAAAGCAAAAAAAAAAAAACAGTGCTCCTCTAAACCATAATCCTTTATACAAAATACAGGTAGTTTTACCTTAAATATGTTGTTCAAATGATAAAATAATTTTAAACCATCATTTTAGTATTTTTGATTACTAACCCTTAGAATATGTAGAAGGGATGAGCAGTTTACTCTAAACATTTACTGTTATCATACTAGCAGAGGATCGATAACTGACCACGATTGGGATTAATACAGAATAAATAATGCGGGGACCGGAGTATAATTACAATTTGAAACTAATATATAAAACATAACTTAAGACAATTTCAATCATTATTATATCATTAAATCCAAGAAAATCGATGTAACAAAGTATCAGAAAGGACTGACAACGAAAGAGTTACCAAGCCAAATCCAACCAGTATTAAACTTAGTTACAATTTGTGGTAAGAGACTAAAATATTCATAGTATTCATTTATAGTATATAGTTTTTTTTCGTTTGTGATATTGGCTATTTATAACAATATATAAAACTGGCTACAATTTTATTTTTACCTTTACTTTAACCTTTTCAACCAAGATCTACAGAATCTTTATTTGGATCAATGAGACACAATTATAATGAGGTGTTTTGGGAAACATAGGAATAACAATAAAGGATAAAAACAGGGAATACTGTTGTTTTTTAAAATAATACCTGCCTTGTATCATCATTCCGGTGGACTATGTGATTATGACTGCAATAATGGTATAATCAGTAATATGATTCATAATACAATGTATTGATTAATATAATGATATAATAGTCAATAATATAATATGACTATATATACTATATATAACTAGTCATATATATATATATATATATATGAAAAGTATTGAGCTGCTATATTCAACTTATGCATTTGTTATATGTAGTGGGCATATTCTTTTTTTTTTCATAATCGTACAACATTCGTACGGTACATTTATTGGTTGACGGTTTTGTTTCAAGCTATAAATGAATATTACAACTGCCTTTTAGTAATTTTCGCTGTATCAGCTGAACAATGTATAATCTAGAAGCC
The DNA here is from genome assembly GCF_021130785.1 of Homalodisca vitripennis. NCBI lineage: Eukaryota > Metazoa > Arthropoda > Insecta > Hemiptera > Cicadellidae > Homalodisca > Homalodisca vitripennis. The sequence goes on from NW_025782121.1 coordinate 74,574, forward strand.
ACAAAATGGCCAATTAGCACTGATGAACATTTTTCAAGCCTGTTTCGTTTAAATTGATAGAGATTTTTAAAAGGTCTGTATATGGATTAGCTCTGAATGCTGGATCTAACGTTTCATGTACATGTATGAAGGTTATCTGATGTATTTAATTCTGTTTAGGATCTGAGACAATATTAAATGTTTACCCTTTGTAAACCCTTCTCAATTCGACCATCCAACCTAAAGTGATCGGCTGATGATCAATTTATGTTTTCTTTACAGAAAATTGCTTCATACCAATTTCAGAAAAAAATCTGTTTGGACTGCTTATATTATATGGAAAATTTAACCTCTCGGCTACTTCTTGGGGTACCTATTTTTTTTTTTTTTTTTGTTTTTTTTTTTTTTTTTTTTTTTTTTTTTTTTTTTTTTTTTTTTTTTTTTTTTTTTTTTTTTTTTTTTTTTTTTTTTTTTTTTTTTTTTTTTGGATTTTAACTTTTAGCTTTTTTCAGTTATAGAACGCCACACCAACGTGGTTGTGCTTGACGATGACAATGACTTTAACGTCAAATATTATAAGTCAACGGGAATAAGTTAGCTTCATTGTTAAGTTATTTTCTATATTGCCTTGTCTACATGTCTTTGCTTTAAAGCACCTTATAACACTGGAATACCGTTCACTACCTGATTGTTTGTTTAGTCAACTCACAAGCTCGTCCTCCTCTATGATAGACCGACGTTAGTTTTAAGGCGTAATCTCATTGGCTGCCATCGTCAAGGTAAATCCAACCAGTCACTTTGTAACAGTATGTAAGTGGATTACAAAGAATAAAATAATTGTAAATAATATAATAAATATTCCGTCTATAAACATATATATTAAAAGTATTAGCTGTTTATAAGGAACACGTATGTAAATGGTTAAGTTTTAAAAAGTATAATACAAAGGAGGTTTCAATGTGACCAAAAAGGAAAATTCACATGTTGGATATTGCAACCTTGCCGAAGGGAACCTTGGCTTATTGTTACGTACAATATTACTCTTTTTTAATGCATTAAATATCTGATAGGCTCTTCTTAAAGAATCGAAAATATTTGTCTGGTTCTCTCCCGACTATACGATCATTTCCAGACTTTGAAACTTAGTTCACAGAGTTCCAAATTTTAAGATTTTTTATATTGGACTATACGTAAATGGATTACGCTGTATCATTCAAATTTGTTACTGAGTCACTATTACAATTGCGTGTCAATAACTGAAATAAAAAACCCATATAATTTGTTTATGGGGGGGAGTAATTAATGGAGGGATTCCAGGTATTATTAAATCATTCATAAAGGAAATCCACCCAAGAAAGTCGAAGGACTCACATGCCAGTTATTATAATGCAAACACAACGAATAAACCAGTGAAGTCTTGTGAACCAGCAGCGTAAAGAATTTATTGTACGGGACATTAGTGGACAGTTTTATTTGCATGTAGAGTTACAGAGCGGCTCTAACCCGTTTACCTTCGCGACTACAACATTTAAATACTGTCATTTACTGAACCATAACGCTTGGGGATATATGTGATACTCTTGTACGTGAAATGATAGTATTACTTTATATTCGAATATATTCTATTCAATCGGATAAAAAACATTAGTTTTTGTTGAAACACTGAGATTGAGGACTAAATATTTAAAAGTCCATTACGTTGTCAGGCATTATAAAGTTTCAACGCCAGTATAAGGAGTTATGGGATTCCTCAAAACTAAAAATATGGAGAATCAAAATTGTTGTCCCTTTAGGTTTTTATTCTCACGGCTATAAAATAATTTGTTTGCAACTTAGTTGTAAAGGAGTACTTGGGTAGATTTTGTGTGAAGAATTAAATATTAATAAATTAATCTCATGAGAATTTATATGTATTCTTTGCGATCGTTCATAATCTAAAAAAGATTCTATAACGGCAAAGTTTTGCAACATGTTGAATAGCTCGCCAGAACAGTTCTCTTTTCTTATGGGTTCATCGGTATTTAGGTTCGATATTCGGGAGTCCATTAGTTTTTTCTTAGTTTTACATCTAACGCTCGTTAATAGGTAAGAAATAAACGTTGCCAAGCTGGCCACATCAAACTATAATCGACGTATTTGAGAGATAATTGTTTTGTGTATCATAATTGAGCTTGTGCAAACACCATTCGTTATAAACTAGTTTCTTGCTAGTATAATAGTTCTTAGGGGTTTTACATATAATCTATATCGCAAAAACTTTTCGTGATAACATATTTTTTTCTTGTAATACTACTTTTGTAGTAAATCTTTCTAAGTAATCCATTACTATGTCCTCTAGGTTCAATAGCCTAACCTTGGAGTTTAAACATTATATATAGTAGGTTGTCGAATGTTTGTTGAAGATTTAAAAGAATCACCATATTTAAAAGAGAAATCGTGTTCCAAGACTGCCCAACGAACTATTTTGCGAGACAATTTTACTTTATATCTGTTCGTTTTATTACCAAGGTTTTAAGTGTGCTTTATTGTGACAGTTATTCGTTTTCTACAAAAACCATTCTATTTATATATA
>NW_025782122.1:0-38325 GCF_021130785.1 Homalodisca vitripennis
AGCACCCAAAATTAATCTATCGAAATCGATGTGATTAATGACTACGGAGATATGTATTGTTCAGAATGTAACTTTGTGATAATAATCCATCTTTTGATTCTTAATTTATATTGCTACCTTTGTTTCTAGATTTATTATGCCGTTTACATTGGTGGCAAACATAGCAATAATAGTTTCGTTATCACTTCGTCCACTAAAGTTACAAAAACGGTCCTTGGTGGGCTTGGATAGGATAGAAAGCACCAAATGAGACCGGATAAAGAAATCGTATTATTCATCTATGTAACATTATTACCATCCCGGGATAGTTCTAGATATTTCAGCACCCCCGGGCTTGTTTAATGATTATAATGTGAGTTTTATTTTCCAATTTGCAGTAATCGTAAAAATAAACGTTTTTATTTTAACAGGCGACCTTCTAAAATTATCATATTGGAACACCAAAGACGAATTAAATTCAATATTTGTACATGTGAGGCGGATATATGACTTTGCGCTCGTTGTTGGGTTCATTATGAGGACGTGGAATAACAGTGCATATGTGTTGTCTCATGTATTCACAGTTTGGTTATTGTCGTTTTTATAATACAGTTAATTATGTGTGTTATTATTCTTTTCAATATTAAATGTGTAATTATATTATGTTAAATGAGTACTAATTTTCGGATTTTTATTATCAGGTACTAGATGCGAATTAAAGTCTTACGGATAACCATAGTTTCTTAGAAAACCTTTAGGAGTTTATTAACTTTAAGGGGGTAGCCAGACCGGGGAAAAAAAAAATTTTTTTTTTACACATTTGTTTAGTTTTTTTAAAAAATTATTTAAAACCCCATTGTCAATTCTCTTTAAAATGATATTAAATCTGTCATAAACTGTCAAACTTAGCGTATAAGCGCCTTGAAAAAATTAAAACAATATATCAAGGACTAACAGAGTTTTTATTTCTCTGAGCAACGTCAATTAGTGTAGCTAGTATACTTCCTGGCATTTAGTATTTGAGTACCAATTGGTTTTATATCTCCTGCATTTTTGTTTGTGTAGTTTGGTCATTAGTGACAGTTGACTAAACATCAGTTTATCCGTCAGCTGTTCGGTTCCTGTTGTTATTGGTTCCTTTCACAATAACGAACATGTAAAACTTGTTTCTCTTGTTTACATTTTTGTATTTTTGTTTCAAAGAAAGAACACTGATTTGGGTGAATTGTTTGTTTTTATTTTTCGAAACATATTTGTTTTGATTTAGATGTGAAGACCTCGCGATGCCAAGGAAAACAATTGAGTTATAAAAACCAAGAGGTAAACATCATGAATAGGTATAACCAGTACAGAGTAGGGCCTAGGGGCCTACATTGGTAGGTTCAGAATACTTTGTCAGGAACTCAAGATAACCACCTAACAACAGAACTTGGGAGTAGTTCTACTAAAGTATCTTCTGCAAAGAAGTTGTCCCGTTTGATAGCTATGAAACATTTCAAATCTTCTTGGAGCAGGAAATTGTATTTTTTGATTGTCCACTTATTGTCTTGTGCAATAAAAAAAATTTGTTAAATGTCAAGTATTTGTGGATTCAAACAGGGACCACAAATTGAACTTATTGTGGTGTTATGATGACTCTGAGAACTCTGGGTTAGTATTATTCAACTAAGTTTTAGAATGTAACAAGCATGCTCAGAAATTCCAAAAATTCAAAATAAACTCAAATCTTTCAAATGATGAAAATACTGTCATGATCTCAAACGTAAAAAATTTGTTTACCCGCTATGCCGGAAACTATTGGGGAAAAGGGGCCAACTGCCGGAAATCCAATTTTGTGTTTTATTACTAAGACCTACCTAAGCCCCCACAAAAATATGCTAAAATACCACAAGACTACTACAGAACAGCCACTCAAATCCTTTGTGCCGAAGATACTGTGATGAAGGCTACAATGGGGAAAGGAACAGAGCAGGTAAAATTGATGGGTTGTTACCGAGCTTGCAGTTGACGATTGACGGTTCCATGGCAGTCGACGCGGATTCAAATCTCTAAATGGACTAGTGAGTGTGGACCAGCCTTCGATACAGGGAAAGTTGTTGGATGTATCTATTTTAGTCTTTAAATACTGTCAGAACATTGTACCACATGACGTAAAACCTGGGGAACAATGAAGTTGTACTAAGAACTATGAAGGAAGCGTCGGGGAGGAATGGAAGGTAGCGGATTGCTCTTGAAGTATTCCAAGGAAATTTCTGTGACACGCAAGATGTTAACACTATCACAAAGTACCTTGGTGATGGTGATAGTAAGGGTTTCCAGATTGTTGAAAGAAATCGAAACCGTTATGGGGATGATGTCGAGATATGAGAAATTTGGAATGCACTTGGGTGCACATACAAAAGCGTATGGGGACGCGTTTACGTGAACGTGAAGTCGGAAAAACCAAAAGCCAAAAACTTGCAGTACGGAAAAGTGGCTTGGAGGAAAAAAAAGACTTACTGACACCCAAATTGATAAGTTACAGACTTATTATTGGCCTAGCCATAAGAAGAGGAGTATAACAGTGTTGAAGAAATGAAGAAAAACATCTGGGTCAACCTTTTACATATACCATAAACTTTCAACGGATGATTAACCCACAGCACTGGATTGTTGTCCTGTGGGTGAGGATTCATTGGTGCGGTTTTAATAAAGCCAAAGCTGAGGGAAAGACTTAACAAACACAAAGATAGTTTGCCCTATGATGTTGTATGGTTGAAAAATTTAAAGATATTTACAAGGCAACTTACACAAACAGAGCTGTTCTGAAGAAATGTTTGGTTGCACGGGCATCACCACAGCACACCCAAAACCCCTAATTGTAAAGTTTTTAACCCTTCGACGCGTTTTTTGCCGTACCTAGTACTGTTGCGCACTGGAGCGTTTGACGGAATAACGCGTTTTTGTGCCGTTGCCTGGTTTACGCCGAAAGCGATGTATTCGACGGTTTTTCCGGTTTTATTTGATGGTCACTCGAAATATTGGCCTATCGAAAGTGGATATTGATTTAAGCTTTATGAGTTTAGCTATCGATAATCAATAGTCATATGTTACTTCAAAAAACAACTGACATCGTAAAAAAGAGTCTAGAATATGACGCAATGAATCAGCTGTTCTCGCTACAGACGACGAACCAGTCATCAGCCGGTTCTTTGTTTATGCGAAGTAGGGAGCTAATGTTTACACTGTTGTTTTGTGATATTGTCAGTGTTTTTAAAAAGTGTATTATATATATATTAATAATCGTTTTAGTGGTTGTGCCTGTGGTAATATATTATGGTCTGTTGTAAAATCAAGTTCTCTCCAGTAATTTTTTCGTTTTTTTGTGATAGTTGCAAGTAAGCCTAACCTAAAACAATGGCAACTTTGAATGTTTGGTTATTATACTAACAATATGGTAGGCCTAGTTTTCTCATGTTATTTTTACCAAAATACATTTTTTTATTTAGTGTTGAAAATAATACAATATTCCTCCATAACAATGGCAGGACCCAGTAGAGTTAGGTGACAAAACAGTGAAATCGATAGGCTACTTGACAGTGACCATGTGGATGATGAATTTCAGTTATGGACTTGAGCTAGAATTTTGCACAAATGGAATTTGATCAAACCAATTCTGTATAATGAAGTTCCAGGATATTGTAGGGTTTAGATAATGATAGAAGTATGAGGATTTTGCAAATTTGGGGGGAGGAGAGTGGAAAATGCCAGTAGACCTAGGCCTAAGACAAATGGCGAATTCAGACATGTATTTGGGAAAACTATGAACCCCTACTTATAATAGGGTATGAGGAGAAAGTTTTTTATGTGACAGATGGCCCTAAAATGGAAACAATACAGCATTCTAGGACACTTATTTTATTCTTTTTTGACCAAACACGTAATAGACCTAATTGTGAATGAAAACAAACAAAGTATTGCATGAAACAAGAAATGGCTTAAGGAAAGGAATGATTTTTTTCTCGGTTTTCTCGACTAATGGGAAGTGGAAGAGTCCATGCTCAAGGGATGGAAATATACTGTACTCTTCAGCTATGTACATGAATAATTGTGTGAGTGTTTGTAGTATATAAACCTACTAATAGAGATCCTATTTCCTCTGAAAAAAAAAAAATCCATTTTTTACGAATCAAGGTTTTTTCTCAATCCATAATTGGTCAATGTGACAGATTTGAAACTCCTTTTCCAAACTTTCTGCATTTTAGCGTTATAAAACTCAGTTGGAATCATAGGGGCAAGAACAATATAAAACTCAGAGAAAAATCTTTCCTGATTAATCTCCACACTTGACAAACAAATTTCATAGAAGCTTACCAGCCTTTCACAAAAATTATTTTACAATTGATGAATCGTTGTTGGTTATGGAAGGTCAGACTGTCATTTAGACAGTACATTTCCGCTGAAGGCTGCAAAGTTTTGGGTGTGGAAAAACCTATGAGACTACTGCGAAGTCATACAATAACTGGCTAATACATGGGAATTTATATTGTAAAATATACAGGGCAGTGATACAGAGTGTTGGATTGTTCCACCCTCGTTTACTTCCAGAGATGAAAGAAAAACAGAAGCTATCGTTTTTATGCTTAGTTGAAAAGCCTTCTCAACCAAGGTTATTACACTTTGGAGTGGAACAAATTTTTTTTATAATGATCCTGAACTTGCTCATAAATATTCTGAAAAAGTAAAAAAAACTGATTGTGTGAGGAACTTTGAGATTATGGAAGGGAAATCGTGTCCCTCAAAGACTTCAAAAACAAAACGTTATCAAAAACGGAGAAATACTTAGTGGTTCTACAGTGGGGATTGGTTTTTCCATCTTCAAATGGCGCGATAAGCGCATAGTTTAGCCTTATATCAAACATACATCACAATATTGAAATTGAAATACTTGTAGTAAGTAGGTCAAATGTTGAAATGCTGAAACCTTACAGGTAGTTTACAAGAATATACAACAGCAATTATGGGTCGGTGTTTGATGTAAGGGATCAAATGTTGGAAAATTACCTTATGGAAATGAAAGGCCGTAACATTAAAAATGGTTATGTCAAAGTTTTCAAAACGGACTTGCTAAATGTAACCATATTGAAACTGCTATATTATATGGAAGGCAAAAAATCCAAAAATAGGACCATTTTCTTACATTTAGGCTAGAGCCTGCCCGTTATAAAAGAGATTATTGAACAATTCCAAAGTGAGGTTTAGAAAAGACCACAGCTATGGTAGTCCATCAATTGACGCCCATCACCATGCTCGACTAGTAGAAAAACGGTGCACTTTATTGAACCCGAATACCACCTTCTGGTAAGAAGGCAAAACCACAAAAAATCGTGAATGTGTAGTTTTGTTCCAAACATGGCTCAAAGAAGGGAAAAGCGAGTTTTTTCTGGTGCCACAGATATGCGAAGGCAGGTTCATCTTGTAGTGGTGGGAATGTTTCAAGGCATACCGCACACGGAAAAATCAACTTTTGTTGAGGTAAAAAATTATCTATTTTTCTTGTTGGTAAATAAACATTATAAATGGTGCATAAACAACTGTATTGTTTATATCATTTTCAGGTTATGTTTTGTTCTAAAAATAAACAAAATATAATGATCTATAGTGTGTTTTTTATTTACATGCACTAGACATTTAAAAACATATCGGTAGTTAAGCAAAATTTAAGAAAACTGCAGGAAAAAAACTCACTGCAGTAAGGGGGGTATAGGTGTCACACAAAAAAAATAACAGCCGTCGAAGGGTTAATAATATTGTATGGGCTAAAGTTTCCCGAATAGAGGGGTATTGGCTGATTTTGTCGAGACTCCGAATACAGCTGAAGTTGGGCGTATATGATGCTTGAGTAATATCATTCAAATGAAGGCCCACAGCAGCAAAACTGGACCTCATACATAAAGACCTTTGGACCTGAGTTTGTGTGGAAAAATCCTGTCAAAACTTTGGCGGGAGATGGATATTTTGAGACAGGCACGGTTAAAAGTGAGGAGAAAGCGGCATGAAAGTCATCACGGAAAGGAGGCCCTAGACCAAGTGCAAGAATGAAAAAAGGCGGCTCCATGGGAGGCAAGGACCATGAAGAGGTAAACTAGGATGCATCCAACAAATAATGGAGCTGGCCTAATTTTAAAGGTAGATATTGTATGCCTCTTTAGTTTATTGGAGTTTCAGGTCCGCAATTTGCCGGAAAGTTGCGATCTTTATTAAAACAAAGAGTACACCTTACTCATCTGTAAATCAATTAACCTTAACATACCTGAAATTTATCTTTCACACATCATTGTTAGGGGTTAATTAATGTAATATTTAGGACCCATTTCTTAATTAATCTCACATTCACTAGTTTTAGTAATAAAAAAATTTACTTGTTTTGTAATAAATATGTTTAATTTCTTTTATTAGTGTTCTATGAAAATAATGATTTTTTAAGGTAATATTTGATTAGCAAGGTGTAAAATTGGGTCTGTCGAACACAAAAACAGAGTTGGGTAAAATAATGAGCCCTAAAATTTGGAAAGTCATTAGCTTTACCAACTTATTGAAGAAATAGATGGTACCTAAAGATGGCATAATTTAAAACCATTGGACTGGAGATAGGCCTTTCTCCGCTCCCCCTTAAGGCATTACAAAAATTATATGCCCAACGTTTCCCAATGTATATTTATGGATCCTATGAGCATGGTTAAATATATTAAAAACGTGTGCATCTGAACCACTTTGGAAGGTTTCACTTCCTTGACAAAAAACTACATGGTTTTATTGTTGTTGTCAGTGTTACATTTAATCATCTCGACACTGTAGAGATGTAGAGCAAATACAGGATGTAATTACGTCCTTTTAATCATAAGTAACTTGAAGTTTCTTTACTAAGGTTTCGCGTTCCCTTCCCTCTACACTATGGTGCTCTATAACCTTTGACTTATAATAAATTTGTAGGTCTATGACCGTGTACTATTTGTAAGTTTAAATCGATATTCATAATAATTATGAACAATACTTGTACTTTAGAACGTCCATAATTTACTAAATAATTGTATTCATAAAGTAAGTCATCGTCTTTAAAAAAGACACAAACTTGCAAGCCATGATTTTGAACGGAAATGTTTAGGTCCATTTAGAGTAAGATGGTCCTGAATAGGTAATTATATTGAAATTTCAAAGATATTTAACAGGTTCGAGGAACAACAAGAACACACCACAATCTGCACATGCCATAAGCTCATATGAAAACAAAGATATACTAAAACCGTTTTTATTCTTCACCTGGAGAATGAGGCAGTTCAAAGTTAGTTGGAACATGGCCTTTCAAGTCACTGAAGTCATGATTTAAAAGCTGCAAACCCAACCACAGACACCAAATACCAGAGGCGTCATTATTTCTCAGCCCAACCGACTTTTATAGCTGTGTAACAGGACGGTGCGGTTTCTTCAACGACATCACTTATTTATACTATACCAGCGTCTTGTTGAAACGAAACAACTACTTCTTACGAAAGTATATGGGTTAACGTTCAAAAATCTATTAGGTTTTATTACAAATTATGAATATATAAAGATAATAAAAAAGCAAAACTCTTATATGCATTTTAATAAAGAAATTTAAAACACTTAAGAGTCCTATTTCATTATCATCCTATTGTCTATTTCATTAATAAACATTATAAATTAAGTAATATTTAAAAAAATCATTTAATTAAGCAATTACGAAACTATTTTCTCGATTTTTAGAGCATATAAAGCAATGCAATTGAAACGAAAAAGATGGCTTATTTCAATACAAAATTATTACATTCAGATGAAAAAACTTAACCCTGTTTTGGAGTATCTTTTACTAGTTAATTTCTGTCATAAAAACAGACAGGGGATTCCTGTCCTTTTTATTCATAGAGTTAAAGGTCTGACGGAAGTTTTGTGGAGTAGAATTAAACTGGTTCACATGCTATTAACTAAGTGGACGTACGAATAATGTTTTCATATTAAACAATAATTTAATTTACGTGATGATTTTTATAGTTTAGTACAAGGTGGTATTTTTGGAGGACTTTTATTGTAAATGTGTATAAATAATATTAAAAAACACACTTACTAGTTGGATATTTGTTTGCCGATGATTATGCAATATTGTTCAAGAGGGGGTGGTAAAAGGGAGACCAGTCGTGTTACTGCAAGAGAATTTGCTACAGTAAAAAGGTGATTAAAATCTATACTAAGAAAAACTATTTGGGTGTATTATCAAGCAATTGGAAATAATAAATCTCGCGCTCGCACGCTTTCTGTGACAGTCGGTACCGTAGCACTCGCTCTCTGGCTGCTATGAAACTGACAGTCGGTACTGTGGCGCTCGCTCTCTGGATGCTATGAAACTGACAGTCGGTACTGTGGCACTCGCTCTCTGGATGCTATCAAACTGACAGTCGGTACATGTGGCGCTCGCTCTCTGGATGCTATCAAACTAACAGTCGGTACTGTGGCGCTCGCTCTCTGGATGCTATCAAACTGACAGTCGGTACTGTGGCGCTCGCTCTCTGGATGCTATCAAACTAACAGTCGGTACTGTGGCGCTCGCTCTCTGGATGCTATCAAACTGACAGTCGGTACTGTGGCGCTCGCTCTCTAGATGCTATTAAACGAACTGACCCATTTCTTTCGCTAATGAGTAGATATTTCTGTCTGAGGTGGGTCACTATTCGGGAATTCGAACGTTAAACACAATTTAAATAGTAGAGTTACAATAAAAAGAGTTATTTTAAAGTTCACCTTGCTGCAGTTTTTGTGTTATTAGCGAAAAATCTACAGGCTTTTGGAGGATTTTTAAGCATACTACAACTTTTAAATTTTTAAGTAAGTTATGGATCTACTTAACGTCTTCTAAAATGTAATAAAGGAATGCCATATTACCTAAGAGTTGTGCCCATACAAACTACAGTTTTCGAGAAATTCATTAGTGATCTCTGTTTTTAAAATACAAGAGAATAATAAGTTTTTGTTGTGTTTTTTAATAGATTTTTACAATAATGTAATGTTTGAAACTAATTAATGTTTTAAAAAGCTAAATTTGTTGATAGTATCTCTTTCTATAGGTCTACTTATATATTATTGGTCATGTATACTACTATTTTCTGGAACTTTCACATATAATTTGTGTAACTCAACTTCCAGTCATTTCCTTCATTAATATTATCTTAAATTAGATATGCTAAAAACTAGAGATATAAATTTACACATACTTTATTTTGCCATTCTTGTAACGCCATAAACATTTAAAAATTATAAAACTCACGTAAAAATAACTTATAATATGTAAATTTGGCAAATTATAACACTGAGATGACTACTATCTTTTGCAAGGATTGTGAAGATTTGAATAAAGCTGCTGTAAAGACTGATAAAGAGTCGCTCTTGTTGATCGGACAGGCGTGGAATTGCTTCTCAATGAAAGATAATACGACGAGATTGAGATATATGCAGCTAGAATATACTTTCGTGGCATAAAATATGTTTTAAAACTTTAGCACTAGTATACAAGTCGTATATTGGATTAAGAGCATATAATATAATTTTTAATATAATATCAATTAAAAAACAATTATTATGAATTTATAAATGTTAGAAAGTGTTACGATTATATTAAAATGCTCTCTCTAGACTTATGATTGGATTGTCAGTAGTGAACGTAAGTGTTATGGCTAATCAAGGGCATCGGTTAAAGAGATAATTTAGGTCATGGGAAGGGGTGTGGTATATAAGACTCTGACTCGTGATCTTTGTGGTATTTTTCAGTCTCTTTCTTTTCAGGCATATTATTCGTCGTGCTATAATATTTTTAATACACAAAAAACCGTTTCTGTGTGGGAATTGCTGAAGTAGAAATGTTATGTCCGAATTACTATTTTTGTAGGAGAGATTTTTGTCAATTACTTAGCTTTCCTTTTAAATGGAAACTTGTATTATTTTAGTAGAGTTAGCTAACAAATTTTAAATCCTAACAGAATCAATACCTCAAAATTGCATTACATAACCAGTTCATGCAAAGGATTTGTGCAGTGAACGTATCAATTTAAATATGATTTGAAGGTTATTTACAATATAAATATAATATTCAACAGTACGAATAAATTAATTCATCAAGATATCTAGGTTTGAAGCATGTTATTTTAGAAAGAATATAGTATATAAATTTTGATGTGTGCCAACTAAAAAAGTAGTTGAACACTGGACACGAAAACGTTTTCAACCAACTTTTAAAGTAAAGAGAGTAAACTTTTAATAGAGAGCACAATTTAGTTTATTTAGATTTTTGTAATAGCTTAACTTTTATTTCGATTTATAATTTCTGAACAAGAAATTGAATATTAAATTAATTAATTTAAAGACCTTTCTTAAGAAAATCTTTTAGGAAGAATGTGGTCCCAAAATTGGTAATTAAATAGAAATATTTGAAATACTTGAAGAAATTTAAAAGTTGGTTAAACAAACAATTTTAAAAATAATTTAACAACGAATTCCCCTGTATATACTCAATAATATTCAATATTAAATCATTTAAAAAATAGAGTGCAGACAAACTGAACTGACAAATATTTTACAAAGAGTTTTGTTTGTATGATTGCTTCGATGTAATCAGTCATGCTTTACAAGTAGCACCGAGTTGTTGAACGAACTATGTATTTGGTGGCAATTTAAAAATTTTCTAACTATGCGTTTGACAATATATAAAATGTAGGCATAATTAAACTTACCTCAATATGATAATTTCTCGTTATTGCAGGTATAACTAGAAGCAAAATGGTTGTATAGAAAATTGAAAAATTATAATAGTTGTTGTAAAGTTAGTTTAATTATTGAAATAGTTAAAATTCTATCAGGAGATTAAGACTAGCCCATACTATAGCATCTTTTCAGATAGCATTTTGTCATCACATACCTTCGTACCTACGCATAACCCATTCTCGCTCGATTAATGATAGTGTGGTCCCTTGTATTGCCTGTGTAATAAAATATGTATATTTAGCTAAAGTTTTATGATCTAATTATTTTATAATCATGCTGGCGACAAGAAAGTTTTAAAGTGTCTGCTCTATTATTGCACCAGTTCCTTAAATGTCCTAAATGCCTATATATCAATTGTCAAAGGTTAAGGAAGAGGGATTAACGAGGGAGTTTTTTTTATTTACATTTTTTATCCCGTGATCTAAATAATAAAACGTCTTGTGGAAATTACGATCTTGATGTGGTGTTGTCCGAGGTGTTGTCCCTCGATCTCAATATCGAGAGAATTGAAACGTCAAAGAAATTGAGTTACCTTTGAAATTTCTGATACCAAATACTATAATTCATGTGTATTTTTTTAAACTTTAAATTATGCATGTTCTTCAAATATTTATTTCAAGAATACTTTCAATGTTCATCATTTTATAGAATAAAGTAAAAAGAAAAGGGCTATTTCTGGTAGCTCATTTTCAGATCAAGTACCCCTTTAACACATTTCATAGTTTGCTCTATTATTTAAGACGTTATATTTGATTTCCTTAAAGTCCGAGATATTTATGATTTATACATCCCCTTACTTATTATATTATATTAATAATTATTACTTATTATATTATATGACACTTTTTAACCCAAGCAGATCTTGAAAATCAACATATTTAATTTCCTGTTCGGGCAACATGAACTGCAGGACCATATATATATAAGGCCGACGGTTAATTTAAACTACCGAAAGTGACTTTTTTACCGCAGTAAATTTTTCAGTTTCTACGTACGTATACAATCGGGTATAAAAAGAAAACTTTATGGAAGTGAGTTTTTATTGAACTTCAAATGTCTTAAGACAGAAAGTTAATTACAAAGACCGAAGTTGACACTTTTGGAACAAATTTGAATTAATTTAGAGAATCTATTTAAAAAATAAGATCCTTAAAGTAACTAGGTACTTATTACCCAAGTAAATGGTGGGGAGGGGTGTGAGGTAGGCAGTAGATTCTCAATTTTGTTAAAGATGTAATTTTAAAATGACATAAAGGTAAAATATATAAACAATTACTATTTTGTTTTCATAGCAATCATATTACTAAATGTTATACACACGACAAACAAAATTTTCCTTGTATAAAATCATTAAGAAAAGGATTAGTAATAGTAATATTAGTATTTTATTGAATTAACGTTTAGATCCTTATCCTAAACGTTGTGTCCTAAATATATACTTAATTTTATTTAGAAAAAACTTTTCCGCCATAAAATTAAATCGTCATTTAAAATCCGCACAGTTTAAACATAGCAATATGACTATATGTTCTGCACAACATTTGTATTGTTCTGCGAATAATATTTCCAATAAAATTGACCAAGTTTCCTTATGCTTATTGTGTTTTTATTTTATTAGATCTTAACCTTTTTGCGAAAGAATAGGGTGTATGAAAAACAGTAAAACAATGAAACATAATTATTGACAGCTAAATAAATAAGGTAATCAAGTGTTAACTGAATCGTGATCATACACCTACTCTAAAAACTAAAGCAGAATTGAAAGAAATCCAGCGAGGGAAGATAAGTTCGTGATGCCACTGGACTGTAGAAGTTAAACAGACATATCATATTTACACTTCGCCCTCTTACAATCGACAAGACTGCTAAACCACTTTTTAGCCATCCCTGCAACATATTAACTGTTTAATTATTCATTCAGTCGTCTGTTCTTGCACTAAAGATAAATATTTTTCGATATTGTTCAGGATAAGAGTACGCCACAACAACGTGTCATAACAAGTTTCATTGAGGTTGCATGTAGAATTCAAAGTCTATACAAAGATTTTGTCAGCCCATTGTGTGACCAAATTGATAGACTTGCACAATCACAAAACTAATTCTTATTTTCGTAGGCAATTCTATCCTAAAAATAATATTTAGGCTACATTCCACATATTAAAATGTCTTTTGATTTTATTCAGTCTAAGAAATTTTGCTTATTCTCCAAATTTATTTATTGCCACCCTAGTTACCCATAAGACCAAAACTACTTCTGAGTGATGTAAAATATAATCAAACTCGATTTTTCATTTTATATAAATGATGCTTCATGAAACATTTATAGTCTATTAGGTTAGTTCGTTCTCGAGGTGTGGTGCCGACAGACAAGGCAGACAGAAATGAATTTTTCAGCTCAACGGGTGATAATCTTTGTAACCGCTCAACCAATTACGCGCAATTTTACGGGATCAATTGCTAAATCTGTTGCTATTTTCGTTACTGCAATTTAATTGTGAGTATTATATTTGTGCGTTATCTGACGTTCTTATAATTTTTTTTTATAGTTTGTTTTTATAATTTTTGTACAGATAATATGGCACTGACAGTGGATATTTAATAAAAAAAAAATGGTAAATAAACTAGATATAGAGAGAGGATGTCATAGTAATACTAATAAAAGATGATAGTAAGATAACCTAACGTTGTTGTCCATGGGAAGGATTATCGCTGAGCATTCTTGTCCTTACAGGCTGCCAGTCGACTATTTGTGGTAGGCTTCTTAACCCTACCTTTGCTTTGTAAAATAACATAACCTCTATAAATCCTAAATCTGGAGTATATTTATTTAGCTAGAACATTTTAGTTTCCAAAATGAAGATGCAAGGGAGTTTGAAATATCATAATTCGATGATGGCGGTTTTGCTCGACTTTATTAATCTAAACTGTTTATTTTTTATTTGAAAGATCTCATAAGACTTGTGCAACCTAGTTATAGGTTTACACAGTAGGTGGGGTTGGGATTAATATGAAATATGTATAAACTAATGAGAAGGTACACTGAATTTTGCTATTTTTCCTCAAAGTTGCAAGAGGGACTTTACGAAAGCACTTTCCACGAGACAGTTTCAGATCGAACCTGAACCTAATTATATTTCCAGGAACTTCATTGAACCAGCTTCCTCGAAACAATTTATACCAATCATCAATTTATACATACTGAACGGTTTATCTCAGGCCGAAATTTATAAAGTGATTTGTTTTGCATTTATTTTGAGGTTGATTTGGTTCTAATGTTGCAGGCGGCCGTTCAGCCAAATAAGATCAAAAAACGTTTGCATTTATAAAGATTATTTTAAAGTGACTTAGAAAACGAGAATCGTGTCATTCGCAATCTGCACGAGTTTCCAGAGTCCACTTGATTTCAATATTCCCTAAAAAGCAAAAGTGGCTAAGAATTTGATCTATGAAGGACACCATATCTCAGTTGAAAGATTAGGGGCAAGTTATTGGGCTATTTGGACTTCATGAGTTCTACTCTCCATGTAGCCATGGTAGTGGACTATAATATTCCAGTTGTTGGAGCAAAATGTGGTAGTCAACACAATTAAACGCTTTAGAGAGGCAAAGAAAAACGCATGCAGTTTGCTTTCTTCTCTCTATGGGTCTTTTAAAATCTTGTCAGCAAGACTCATTACTAATTCTATCGTTCACTTTCCCTGTATGAAAAAACATTGGTCACTTAACAGTATATTTTGCGTTGATAGTAATTTCGAAATTGCTGCTAACATCTTTAATGAACAAGGATCGTTGGTTTAAAAAAATTGAATTACCTTAGTTAATTTAAGATTTGAAGGAAAGATTCAATCAACGGAACGAGGAAGTTATAACTTTTGTCAGCGGGAAAATGCATTTAGCAACTCTTCAGATAGGACGCGGATTCCAAGTTCCAGGAATCAATCATAATCATATTCCGATTTCAGACGCTGAACTATGTGGCATGTGAATTAGAACTTAACTAAATTCACATAGATTAAATATTTTCCACCTGAGCTATTCAATTTATGAATGGTAAACGTTTGTATGGGCGTTCTATTGAACAAATGTTCACCTTCAACTGTTTTGCAGTCCCTTTTGCGTCAATGTGTAGAAACCCCACGGCATAAATAATTTCATAAACATTTTTAAATTCTAAATTAGAAATCGCAATAACCCAGTATATTTTTTTAATTTCTTTTACGTAAAGAAGATGGCGGAGTCGGGTTTAAGCTTGAATTTTAGACCGTACAGCAGTACTAAATACTGGGCTATATATTTACCCATGAGTATTTTTTTAAGGTTTTTCTTAACAAAAAAGAGAGAAGCTTTGACACAAAATTAATTCACCAGTAATTTTAGAGACGGAAGTGTCCAAGAGGTCTACAATCTACTTATCAGAGGAGAGAAAGATTAAATGGAGAGATACACAAACACACAATCACGCACTTTAACACATTGGTATAGTTATAAAACACTAAATTCGATGACATTATAAGTTACTTAAATTAATATATAATACAGTTGTTACAGTATGCACAAGACACAATAGATACTTCTGTACACTAATGAATGACAAAGGTATGAATAAGTGTAACTTAGACATCTGGAATTGGATTTCTCAGGTGCTTCTATTCTAGGTTGATAAAAAAATGGTTGTTTTGTATCTCTGAAAGAAGAGAAACAATAACTTTGATAATTTAATTTTATACTGTACACTCATTGCTAATTAAAAGCATAGTGTAACGCAGTTGTAATTAACCTGAATTCAGTTTTTATTTCATTAGTTAGTTTTTAATTGAAAACTCTAAAGAAAATTATTTGTTTACGTCGCTCCAGCAGAGGCTCAGAACGCGCGTGCATTTGTTTGTTTGAATAAAAAACTACAGAATAAAATTAGTGCAGTTTTAAAACCTATTGCCGTAGGTAAAATATCATCGAACTTTTACTATATCGACACTCACCCTTTTTCTATTTGTGTGAAATCTTTGCACACGCAATGGCACATATGGGGGGGCAGAATAAAGCTTAGCAGAAGATCGTCGTTTCGTTAAACATAGAAAAACCCCCTTTAAAGTCTCCCAGGAGGATTCATTTGTGGCTGGTTTACACCTTGCAGTTGAACCCACACTGCACAGAAAAAAACCGACTTGTCTCTTAAATCTGGGCGAACTTATTTATGTTTAGGTGCGGCACATCATTAAACGAAAATTTTGGGATTCTGTGGTGAAAAAGGTAATTAAATAGGTCTAGTCGACTGCGGGAGATGATTGTTGGAGTTGATGGGATTCGTTCCCTAAGAGACAAAGGTTATTGCTAGCCTAGGCATAAGGGTGTGCCACCCTCTGCCTGCTTTGACTTGAGAAGCTGGTTCGATCTGGCTTACCCTTTTTTCCGAGGGAACATGACTTTACATTAGTGCCCTTGACATTAATACTTTTTTATCGCTGTGACAGTCAGGTCCTTTTCCTGTTTTCTGGTGGTTAGAACAGTCTATACTATAGAACTCGATACTTACATTGGAAAAATATTATAATTTTAAATTATGGTTCATCGGGATGACTAATAAATTACATAAGATTATTAGTAGCTTCCCATGTGCTTGTAGTATAACATTCTGGTGGAAAAAGGGCTTGTATATTAATCGTATATTCGGAGTGTTTAAGAATTAAACTAGTCACTTCATCTTTTCTCAGTCACGGCATAACCATTTGAACTATTTATGTGGTTGTTCAGTATCATTATACAAATTATTTGTTATATATGTTTATACAGTTGTATTAAAGGTAGTGCGGGACACAAAAGTTATTTTCCTGTATTTATTTTAGTCTTTAAATATTAATGCGCATTATATTTATATCTGAGTGTATATGGATATAGAGTAATGAATTGTAAAAAATGTCTAAGGTCTAAAGAATAATTTAAATTCGTAGTAGATGTGCTCGAGCATTAATATCTTTCAAAAATATGTATAGCTAATTTTAACAGGAATTAAAAACAAGCATTAAAAACATTTAAATTTACGTTAGTAATAACCAGATTGACTCACATATAATTATCAAATAATGCTTAGAATATGCTTAAACGTATTTTAGCCCGTTTTTCAACAATTATTAAAAATTAAATTTAAATTAAAAACTATCATAGAATTTCTAGTTCTAGGGTTCTAGTTGGTGTTATCCAGTTCACTTCATTAGATGATCCATTAGACTATGCGTAAAACGTATATTTTTAACTTTAAATGTTTTGTAAACGATTACTTTGAAACATCTTAGCTATAACCAAACTAAAGCCATCTAATTTCCGGTTACTTGAACATGTCAAAGATACCAAAAAGCAAATCAAAATTCGATGACGTACGTCTTTATTTGTAGCCTTTTTATTTTAATGCTCTTTTGGCCCCCAGTCACTTATTTTACGTCTTGCTTAAGAATCCCAGGTAACTGTTTATAGAGCACCTTCAAAATATTTACTATTACAAGTATGAAAAGTTTTAGAAATATGAAATAATATTGGAACATTTTACAGAATGCCAGTATTTTCAGTAAGCTCCTCCTAAATATCTTTTATATAGGATATTGGAGTTAAAAGGGGTAAGTGACAAAAACGATCTTACAATATATTTCAACTGTGAGATTTGAAAGTATATAAAATTATTTTCCTTTTCATTGGAATTTAGTGATGTCAACTTTGTTGCAGAATATTCTTTAAAAAGGCGTATTTTAGTTTAAAGTATTGTGCTAAGATCTTGAATGTAGTTTTAGAGCTTGAGCCACACGAATAAGGATTCCTCAAATCAGTAATGGTGTAGTTTACAAGAGGGTAAGAACTTCTTAAATATTTTAACTCACAGCTTGGTTTTTCTTGAAAAAATAATTTGGGGGAAAATCATCTGCAAAAGTATATTTTTGGTTTATCTCAGTCCTCTAATTTAAGTCTCTTAAATTTAGGGTTTATATCTAATATTTTATATTATTAATAATATTATAGCCAAGGAACTTTCCATTTACACAATTTTGCTATAAAAAGTATGTACTACTCGCCAGGAAAATATAAGAAACTACACTTGAGATGCGTAAAACGTGAAATACAGATAAAAAATAAATCGAATAATAAGTCCGATGAATAAAACACAAAACATTTCGCAGTATATCCGTTGTGAAAAAATATGTTTTTGGTGACGTAGGTCTCAAAAGAGTTAACATAATCTAGTATTACAAACATTATTACACGTTTTTAACAATGATCTGACTGTAATCTTTTTTATGATTACACTGCTTAGTATTATATGTCGAAAAAACTTCCTGGACAACATAATAGTGGTTTCTAAATACCACAAACTCAAATATATATATTATATATATATAATATATATATATATCATATTTATATATATATATATATATCATATGGGGGACAAAGGCAGCTATCCAGGGGGGGGGTGAAGTTGTTCGCGTCCGTAGCTTGCTACACGTGCTCCCTGGGTAACGCAAAACGAACAGCAATTTTTGGTAGCTGGACCGTCACTCTTGTGATCTCCCAGTTATGGCAGCTATCGAAGACAAACTCAAATAAATCGTTGATAAGGACGCAGTTTTGAGCGCTATAATGTTTAAACAGGGATTGACTTCTAATGACTAACATATCATATCAATTATAACAACGCATCTAGGAGTTAGTGGCAATGTGAATATATTATAGTATCTGTATTAAAATCAACGCATCCTGTGCCGAAGAAAACAATTTACGTGTATAACAACAAAGTCCTTATATTCTGAGTAGACTAACGTTCTTTTCGTGTTGTTAATGAGGAAGATGTATTAATAATTACTATGGCAGTAATAACACAGATATAAAATGATCATAATCAAAGCCGGGAGAGATAGGATAAAGCAAAGTAGTATTTTTTCATACCATCTCTGTAAAATTTAATGGCAATGGTAGAAGCGCTGCACTATACGGTATGTGAGGATTGAGCAAATAACATTATATTAATTTCTGACGGAGAATTCTTTTGTCTTGTTGGGAATGTTTACACTTAGACTCAGTTTATTGCAAAGGAAGCAAGTTTGTCTAAAATGTGAATTTATCTGACGTCACGACTGATACATGTTGTCATGGATACACACATGCCCCGTATTTAGTAAGTTTGTGCCCCTGTCATATAAGTTCTTCCTCCCGCCACGCCACCAATACTACCCATCCCTCCCCATAATTCACAAGCCAGCCCCGTACAATAAAATGTCCATAAATTTATAACTCGAGGATAAGGAACCAAATTCGTCAATTACTTTATAAAAAATAGACTGTTTTTCATGATTGATTCTATACAACCCACTGCCGCACAAACATATGTAAGTATCTAAAATGGCTTTTTGGCAAGCAATTCAAGTTAAACCTGAATTTCTGGTCCAAAGGCCTTACGAAAAATATTCAAATATATTAAAATATCAGTTATTAAGGCCTCTTCTTGAAATCCTAAGCCACAATTATTGCCGCCCTCAGAAATTTAGTCGTTTAATCATTTTAAGTACCAGGCACCGTCCTTGGTATATAATAAAATCTTCAATGAAACTCGTGTAAAAAAATAAAACTTTTTGTTAGTGGTTTACAAAATTAAATGGCCAAAATTATTAATTTAAGAGCTTCATAACGTGACCAGTGCCGAAATATACTGTCGGTTATCATATATTACACGTTTGACTGTATTTTATAAAAATTTGGCCTTATTTAGTACTAAAGTTCTAGAAATACTCATTTTAAATTTTGTTATTTGGTTGAAAGCCTCTAAAAACCGGTTACAATGTATTATAGAAACATTTTTGTCAATGATTTTGTTTATATTTAATAACAAAAATTGTGCTAAATTTTCATGTAAACCACCGTTTTTATAGCTTACTAGTAGGGTAGTTGTTAATGTACAAGCTCGGGCACGGAATAGCACGTGCTTATATCAGGTCCTAAAACCAAAAATAGGAAATGTCTATAAAAGGACAATTGTTGTATGTCTTAACCAGAGACATGGCGGTGCTGGTTATCAAAATTGATGAACGTTAAATTCCGTTATTGATGATTGTAGCTTAACAAACATCTGTTGTTCATCAACGTCAACGGTTTGATAATCAATGATGATTACGGCTGCTGCTATTAGCAAATGCCACGTATAAAACATAAAATGGTTGCTACAATAACAAACCTTCTGTGCTTTTTGCAGTAGATTATGTTACGAAGGAGATTATTCGTAATGTAATAAACAAAGTAATATAAAATGTGCAACTATGTAAGAGGATTAGAAATATAGTTTGAAATTTAATAACCTTCAAACAATGAAGTACTGGTAGCAATGTTTCATTTGTGAAGTTGTCTGATGACAGACCAAGCAGTAATAAAATTAATAATGGAAAATTTTTCATTCTTTTACCAGTGCTTTATTTAAACTTTTTCAATGCTCCAAAGTTCTTCATCTTCAAAAAATTTGTTTCCCTTTTAGATATGAAGAATAATTTCTTCGGCCTGACTTGTCAATTGAAATCAAATTTTAATAACGCTGTCACCTTTTCCATGATTGTTCTCAGGTTAACATGTTAAAAAGTAAAATTTAATTAAAATGACTGTTTTAGTATTAAAATATGGAATGTTAAAATATAGTTCTAATGAATATTCAATTTTAAATTGCTTTAGTTTCTTCTGAATAACGTTATTGTTTTGTTTCATTATATTTAAACTGTATCTGCACTTATAAAATTAATTATTTTGATGATTTTTGTAAGTGCACTTACATATT
Source organism: Homalodisca vitripennis (assembly GCF_021130785.1). Lineage (NCBI taxonomy): Eukaryota > Metazoa > Arthropoda > Insecta > Hemiptera > Cicadellidae > Homalodisca > Homalodisca vitripennis. Next base: position 20,585 of record NW_025782122.1, read on the forward strand.
TGACGAATTTTTATTCAAAATGATGATCATTTTGAAAACCATAACTAATGTTATGATTATGTATTGCTGGACTGAAAATAATTTTAATATCTGCAATTCAAAATTGCGATGGGTTTACGCACTTCTCTTAATCAGTTGGACAAATTTACACATGTATAAAGTCTTTAAGATTCTAAATTTGGCATTGTTTGATTTTTGGTCAATTCTGTTCAAAATAAAATCATCGAAACCCCGTACTTGGGCAGCCTAGATTATACTAATGAGAATCATATTACAGATCGTTATACGGTATGATTTTGATTTGTTCGATGAAATTGTTTTTAAATGTGATTGCATAGTTTATTTTCCTCTAATAAATCTTATCTGCCAGTGATAAATTCAGACACGCTTATTTAACGATTTTATACGCTTGCACGCATAAGCTATGACTCTGACTGCGAAACTGTCTGAGAAATGTAGAAAATTTTTGAGGTGATGGAAATTGTGCTGCAAGAAGAATTCAATAATTTAGAGGTTCAGGAATTGTTAGTCTCCATCCCACATCGCTACATATACACGTGTGGTATCAGAATACAGAACTTATTTGTCGTTCTCAATTGCTGGATTTAAACTACTCAACTGAGACAAATCTCGTCCTCCTGATAACAACACAAAATCCATAATAACCTCAACTACCTAACCTAATAAAACTGTTGTTACTTTTCTACATTAACTTTACTCGACGAGCGTGACATCCGATAAGATCAAAGAGGGATATGTTAACTCCCAGAATCGTTTGTTATACGTGATATTCACGGGAAGTAACTTGAGTAGCATGTTAAAAAAAGTAGTTTTGAGAACTATATCGCAAGGTTTTCATTATGCGAATGACCGAAGAATATTAATCAAGGACCTGTGTTAGAAATTAGGCGTTATAGAAATGATCGTAGAGAGTGTTATGGGAGGGATTGAGATGCATTTATGTACGATTCGTTAAGGTTTTGCCAGCTTTCCAGGTCTTCACCTTACTGTAAAAAACCACTTCTAGCTTTTTAACATTACCTGTGATATGTGTTTCACAATGTTTTTGACTAGGTCTTTGTTATTCTTCTTTCTGGATTTCGCATACGCTGAAGAAATGGCAATGGGCTGGATCTGGTGTTACTAATACTTTACGTCCAAGCCTACTTGATAAGGCAGCAAATCCCACTGTAGCCCCAACAGTCCTGGCACGCGACTGAGCTATAGTTATTCATACTAAAATTTTGTTTACAAATATACAAAAATGCCAGAGAGTAAATTTAAAAAAAGTAATTTAAATTTTGCAAGGTTTTTCCTAATTTAATTTCTCCAAATCTTGCACTATACTTATAAAGACTCGTTTTTTCCTGTTATTAATCATGTAATTGAACTAGAACAGTTGTTACATAATATCGTTTCATTAGAAGAATTTCCAGAAGTATGTCGTCGTTGAGCAACAAAGGAACAGGTTTTGTGTACGTTGTATTTCTTGAGGCAGTCAAAGAATAAGAAAGTATGAGCTTGCTTGGGAGTGGTAAAAAAACGCATCTTCATATATATTTCAGAGCCTAAAATCTATCTGTAACCTTACACTAGGAATTATAATATCAAGTCCATTTATTATTTAAACAATAAAGCGATTTTCACTTGTATAATAAGCATAGAGTTTAAAAAACGTGATGCCACAAACGATAACTCAAAAATATGTGTATTTAAAGCGTAAAGGTTCCTCAATAACACAGTCTTGTATTATATTACTTTTGCTATTTTACACCCTCGACTGGACATAAAGGTGGTTGCCTAAGGCTTTAGAATCGTTGTTATATTACTGATATATAAAAATACAAAAGTAAATAATACAAAATGAGAGGATCCTGGACATCTAGATAACCCGCCTGATACTGTAAAGATTCTGCATCAAAATGTTCGGGGTCTCAGTAACAAGATTGATAATTTTCAACTTTTTATTGACGCCGAAAATGTAGATATAATTTGTTTATCCGAACACCACCTGAGAGATTTTGAGTTTTGAGGTTTTGTCACTGCATGGTTACACTGGTGTTTACAGCTTTCTGTAGGACAATTTACCAAAAGGGAGGTGTTTGCATCTTTAGTAAATCTTCAATAAAACACAATGTTTTTAGACGTCTCCCGATTTCGTCAGGAGGGTAGGTGTGAGCTTGCGGCAGCGATCTTTCAGTTCAGGACAGTTTCCTCTTCTTGTTGTTGCCGTTTTATAAGCCGAAAACCTTTTTAAGCGTCAGTGCAAGAACATGAGATATTTTATGAATGTTTATCCGATTGCCTTCACAATATCACAAATCCAGCAGTTAGAACTGTTGTTGTGGGTGATTTCAATGTTAATCTCTCTGTTCCTGACATAAAAAGTAGATAAGCTTTTATCTATGATGGCATCTCACGATTTAAGCAATAGAGTAACTTCATTTACGAGGGAATTTTAAAACTCCCGGTCCCTAATCGATCATGTATATACTGATCTTTCTGAAGACATTTTCAGTTGCTCTGTAGTGATAAATGCCTTGTCCGATCACCATGCACAAATCTCACATGTCAGGTGTTTATCTGGTCCTGGTTGCCCTAAGTTTATGCTTAAGCGATCATTTGTAGATGAAAATCTTCGTATTTTTAGACATCTTCTGGGTGGGGAAACATGGCATGATGTTTATGCGGCTAGAACAATGGATGATAAAATGAGCTTGTTTATGTCCTCTATAGAGTTTTATTTCATTCAGGTTGTTCCTGAGAAAAGAGTTCGGATTCGTGGGCGTTCTCCAAATGCCAAAGTGTCTTTAACCCAGGAGCAAATTGAGCTACAGGATTTGGTTGTGCATTGGTATTATAAAACTAAAGGCCTGAGTTCTTCTGATGAGAGAAGAAAACACTACCTTTCTTTGAAGAGGCAATTTAGGGCTAGTGTGAGGGAAGCTAAGTCATCTAAAGTTAAACATTTACTTCAGACTTCCTCAAATAAAGTTAAGGTTTAAGACTGTGTGGGACATAGTGAACGAGCATAGAGGTAAGGCAAGAGTTTCAGCAGATATCCCTCGAACGATCAAAGATAGTAATGGATTCATTGTTAGGGATCCGAAAGACGTTTCCAAATTGTTCAATAATATCTTCATTAATGTGTCGAATGCAAGTTTATCTTCCACATCGTTGTCTCTTCTTCAACAACCAATCAAGTGCAAGGGTGTCTTCATTTTTCTTTTCACCTGTTTCTGAAGTGGAAGTATCTGACATCATCAGATCTATAAAAGCAAAAGGCTTCTTCTGGCTTCGAAAATATATCATCGAAGCTTCTTAAAATCATGTTGAGCCGGTTCTATACCTATATCTCCCCGGCTCATGTTGTGTTTTTAATATAGTGTGTGTGTGGTTTATTGGCTGCAGAGGCGACTGACCATTTGAAGGCGTTTTGGCCTTTTCCGGCAGAGTGGCAAAGACTCCGAGCCGTGCTGTACTAGTTAGGAGCAGCTCCAGTTTAAATTTATTTTGTTAAATTTAAGTGTTTGTTAGTTTTGCTGAGCATTTCTCCTTCTAACATGTGCAGCTAAGTTGACGGCCCCTCACTGATGAGTAAGTTTTGCCTTCTTTTAAATTTTAGTGATTATTTTTCATTTTTCAAACTGTGAAGGTTTAAGAGCACATGGTTTTCCAAATTGTAGTTTTGCTTTTTATTAACTTTTAGTACTTCTGGCTGTTAACTAAATTTTAAATTGGCTTTCCAAATTATTTCTCTTACACTTTTGTTAGTTTTCACCCTTTCTCTTCAGCTTATATTAATTTTCTGTCTCTCAGTGAGGACCAGTCCTAGGCTTATGTTACAGTTCCTTTTATTCTGCAGCCAATATTGTTTGTAATGTGTCACTTGTTATGTAGTTTTTGTAAACAAAACCCAGAGGAGACCTGCTGAAGGTTCATTTTACTAAATTTTTAAGCCTTCTGAGAGATGTAACGTTCTTTATTTATTTATTTATTTATTTCAACGGTTCCACCATTTTTACAAAAGTAATTCAACAAATCAAGTACTTAGCAATCAAGATGACAAATCATAATCAATATACACAGTCTTATGTAAGCTCTAACTTGAACAACATAGGCAATAACAGAGTGATATACTATAAATATAAATAACAAAAACAACAATAAATAACAAGGAATAATAACAATACAGTAACAGCAACGATAAATAAATAGTTGACCAATAACATTAATAAAATTTAGAAAACTCAACAATATACTATCAATAATTAATACAATCGTTAGCTGTTAGTTACTGTAAGTGGATCTGTTTAAGCATGTGCTAGGTGTTTACATTTAATAATTTGTTTTTCAGGGTGTATCTTGAATCGTGAAAAAAGTCGATGTGCGCTGCCTCGCTACCCAGTTTTAGAAGTCTGCATATTCCATGGTTTGATGCATAATATGTGGGCCTAAATCTTCTGCAGAAAAGTGTCTTAGAGCGGGTACCTCTTGGTATAGAGAAGTCTATATCCGACACTAGATGAGGGCAGTCGAGGAAGCCGTTCACCAGCCTGTACAGGAATAAAATATCAATATATTTTCTTCTTTCCTGGAGAGGTTGCAGTCCATATAGCATCTCAATCTCAGCGACGGGGGTTGCAAGATAATTATATCCCAGTTTGACTCCAAGAAGTCTTAAGCAACGCACCTGTACTCTGTTCAGCAGCACAATGTGGCCTGCTTGATATGGAGACCAAACAACGGGAACAGTACTCCAACAAAGGACGCACAAGAGTCTTATTAGAGGATAGCCAATGTAGAGGGGGATCTGAAGTCTTTGCAAGTTCGGGGCAATAAAACCCAAGCATAGAAGAGGCCTTATTTGTAACATGGCATTATGTGTTCGTAAGGGCTTAGGGAGGGTGTCATAATAACTCCGAGGTCCCTGTACTCTGTCTACTATCTTAAGAGGGGATCCATTTAGAGAATAGTCAAAGGGCCTGGCTGTTGTTGCTCCGAGTGTAGCTGATGACAAGACACTTGGCTATATTAAGCTCCATAGCATTTACTCTGCACCAGTTACTTATCCTGTCAAGGGAATGTTGGAGTTCCTCTTGGTCATGAGGAGATGTAACCCTGCTGAAAAACCTTAATATCATCAGCAAACAGAAGAAAACTTCGATGATATTGCACTAGAAATATCATTGATAAAACAGGTTAAAAAGCAGTGGGCCCAGATGAGATCCCTGTGGTACACCTGAGGGGACAGAGAATGGCAAGGACGTACCTCCATCGTACTTGACTATAAGAGTACGTTCCCGCAAATAGCTACTCATCCAACGAAGCAGAGGTCCCCAAATGCCATAGCCTTCAAGCTTTGATATAAGTAGACTGTGATTAATCTTATCAAATGCTTTGCTAAAATCTAGATATATGCAATCTACCTGTGAGGAATTTGCAAAAGCTGACATTATATATTCCTGAAACATCAGTAGATTGGTTGTGGTAGAGCGGCCCTTCAAGAAGCCATGTTGCTCCAAACAGATGCGACTCTTGAGTTGAGAATATATATTGTTCAAGATGATACTTTCAAACACCTTAGCGAGAGCAGACTGTATCACAATGGGTCTATAGTTCTCTTATGTTCCCTCTATCTCCAGACATTAAATATTGGGATTACATAGCTCTGCTTCAAGTTTGATGGAAAGACTCCAGAAGCAAGTAGAGGCCTGAAGAGAATTGTTTAAATGAACTGCAAGTATTGGAGCACACTGTTTTAGAACTCGTCGGTGGTATATCATCCGGCCCAGCACTCTTTCTGGCATCCAGTGATTCGAGGGTCTGTTGGACATCCAAGGTTGTTATTGAACAGCTGGATAATGTTTGGTTTCCAACCATAATCAAATCTAGGAATAGGAACTGTAGTATCACTAAATACTGAAGAAAAATACCGAGCAAAACAAAATCACACTTGCTAGTAGGATCAGTAGCTTCCTTTTTGTCTAAAGTCATGTGTGTCGGAACGTTAGGAGAACTTTTAAGGCTACCAACATGAGACCAAAAGGACTTAATATCTCTAGGAATACTATTTTCAACCTTACCGATGTATTCTGAATAGCACGCGTGGGTGAGGTCTCTGCACTCCCTTCTAGTTCTCCGAAAATTATCATAATCAATGTGCGCCCTTGTATGCTTATAGACTTTATGTAACTGTTTCTTCCTGATAACCAGCAGTTTCAATTTTTTAGAGAACCAGGAGGGGAATCTAGCTCCACCAACTCTTTTGAGTGGAGTATTGACCCTAACTAAAGAGGCCAGGTAGTCGCTGAAGTTTGTGAAAGCCCGCTCAGGATCCGCCAACTCACTTGATGCAGGGTAGCTTAGAACCTGCAGCCCATTGAAAAAACAGCATCGACATCACACCTTCGAAAGTTAAGCACCCGTTTCTGGCTTTTCAGTCGTGGGAAGGCTGCAACACTTCAAATTCAAAAGACAAAGCAGGATGGTGTCTATCTTCCTCCAACAGTACATCAGGCGCATGCACAACTTCAGATGTCTCAATTGAAGAGAGTATCAGATCAAGACATACATCTCGGTAGTTGGTTTATATAATTTTAACTGTCTCAGGCTATATGCACCAATAAGTTCAAGCAGACAACGGGAAGAGTTTGACACAGAAGTAATGTCGGGCCGCGTCCATTTTGTGTCAGGCTGATTAAAGTCTCCCATTATTATGACATCTGCAGGTTCACCCAGGGAAATTATAGACCTCATCCATAGCATCTCTAAAATCCGAATACTTAATGGTTGGGCTGATTAGGAGGTATATAGACATTTCCCAGAAGTACTGAGGAGGTGGGAAACTTACACAAGATAAATATACATTCAATGTCATTGACATTGGTGGGAATCCTGGTGCAAGAAATACAATTTCGTACGGCTATGAGAACTCCACCACCACCCGACTTGTCACTAGTAAGTGATGACCTATCACACCTGAAGATATGGAACCCCGTAAGATTAAGCTCAGCATCGTGTATATCAGGTGATAGATTGGTTTCGACCAGCGATATAATATCATAGGGTGAAGTATTTATTCCTTGCGTTAATGAGTTCATTTTACTCCTCAGACCGTTGACATTTTGAAAATAACAGGAAATAAACAATGGGGAAACCGTTGTGCCTTACTAGTTTTTTAAATTCTTAACAATTTGTGGGAACATTATTTATGTACTTTATAGTCAGGTTTTGTTCGCCGCGGGATTTCCTCTCCTCAAGCTCAGCTATCACAGATTTCAGATACTTTTGTTTCCTGTGGAGTGCGATCCCTAGCAATTTTAACAGCTGAGGAAAATCTGGTCAACCTTTGCCGCAGCTTCAGATGAGAAGTTAGTCAACACAAGGCGAGCATCATGCTCACTCTTCAAGATTACTTTGAGGGGTCTATGTTTATCATTTGTCTTTTTGCCAATGCGGTAAGTTTTAACCCCCTCGCTGCTGAAAGTAGAGTGTGAAGACTTGAGTAGCTCAGTGACGATCTCAAGGTCATGGGGTAATTCTAAACTTGACATCAGGGCTATTAGATTCAGGAAGACCATATATCATCACATTTGATGCACGGCGGGCGCGCTCATTTACCTCAGCAACGACACATTCAATATCGTTAGTGTTAGTCCTGGGAAATATCTTTGATTGATTTCTCAAGAAAAAACAATTTTTTTCCTCATTATCCGAGACACGTTTATCAAGTGAGGCAAGATTTTTATTTAGACTATCAACTTGCTCAATTATTTGATCGATCTTAGCCGGCAAAGGTGTAAGTGTATCAATTTTGCCTGCCAAGCTCGTGTGATCCTTTCATTCAACAGTGATAGTTGGCGTAGTAGTAGAATGTTTTAGAGGCTGTTTAGAAACCATTGATGCAATCATCACGCCCACAGGACCACTTCTGATTATCATTTTTAGCTAATTTATTGTACTCAGTTTGAGATATACCTGCGCAAGACGCATGAAACCATCTATTGCAAGGTCCATCACATTGTATACCTTTGTCAGCATCAGTCACAAGGATAACGCAAACTGGGCATACCTCTGGGCAAAAAGACATGTTGTTGTGATGGAGTGTATGGTTTTAAAGTGTAATGTACAGATCAAATTGCTGTATGTAATACAACAATAAACAAGTAAGATAAAGACAACAGGATAATACTTAAAAATTTAACTAGGATATTTACAGATATATGTATATATTACAGATACATTACAACACTACAGACATAGAACATAAATAACATAATTAGTATAATAAGTCACGATATAGGACAGTTTTATATAGTGCAGGAGTCAATCCAACGCAAAGCCTTATTCCTCCCTGTAGACTCAACAGGTCGAAGTATCCTCTATGTCTTTGGTTGAGGTTGAGACTCTATGGTGACAGCAGACAGCATAGACAATCGGACAGTAGGAATGATGGACATGGAGCAATGAAAAGATCGCTGGATAAGGCCTATCTTGGCTCAAATGTTCCGAGGTTAGTGAAGACAGAATAGGTGAAATCCCCTTTTAAAATCCCAAGATTATTTACATTTATCAGACCACAGAGACTTACAGTCATTAGCAGATAATAATTAATACAGTTTATAGGCAAAATAATCACTGTTCTAGCACGAAACATGGAGAAACAACTTGGTAGCGATTTAAACGTATTCTTCACAGTTCCGCCGTTTTCCTCGATCCTCTTCGGGTCTTTAGCCCACAACTCCCCCTTTTAGCCTACTTGGTTAATTTAAGGCCTTCTGCCATCAAATTTTAAATTTTAGATTCCTGTTAATAGGCTGCTACTTTTGGCCATCAGTTTTTTCCTAATCATTATATTTTTTTTTTTTTCACCAAGAGTAATACGCTTAATTTTTGTTCTGTGACAGAGGGGGATTTTCATTCTAACTTTCCTTGGGGTTGTTGTTTTGAGTGGGGAATTTTATTTTAAGTGCAGAAATGCCCTTCCCCTGCTTTTCACCAATTTTGAGCCTATTCTGTCAATAAATGCCTGTTTTAAAAATGTTTGAACCAAATTGTTACGTATGGTAGGCTACTGCGTATACCTCAAATAAATTCCTTTATTACTTATTGTTTTAGTCTTTCAAATGGAATATCTTGTTTATTTATTGTTTTCTAATGTTACCAGCTTCTATATTAAGGTTTATTTTAATTTTTATCAGTAATTGATTGGTCTGTGGATATTTGAAAATTTTGGTAATTTAAACTTAATTAAAATTCTTGATATATAACTTTTGGCAACTGTACTTTTATTAAATTCTATATTGTTTGGCAACTATTTATTAATTATTATTAACTTTAAAAGGGTACTAGGTTGAAACCTGGTTTTCAGGGTCCAAGGGATGAATTGTTTTATCCTGTCATCTCTCCATCATGCGTGGTCGCAGAGAAACTTCGCCTTTGCGCTAGCTGCTGAAGGACGGCCACCATGATGGACATACCTACTATTCAACACCTGTGATACCCTGTGATATTGTTATTGTTGCCATTTATATAGTTTATATTTTGTTATTTAGTTTTAAGTTAGTTTTAGGATATTATTTAGTTATTTCTTGGATTTCATTAGGAGCCCGCCCTTAGCCGAAGGATACCGGGTGGAATTGGCATTTCTTGTTTCAAATTATGGCATTTTCTAATTTTTGTATGCAGGTGCACCTGACGGAGATTGTTTGAGATATACTACTGCAGGCACTTTTATTTTTTTTAATTTATAGTATATATATTTATACATAATTATATTGACAGGATAGGCCTGTGTTTTCGAAGTAAATGAACCTGAGTATGCTGACCACGGTGTTCTTTTTTTACCTAGTTTTTTTGATCCGGCATCCCGTTCGCCGCCATGGGCGCGCGCTTCCCTGATGTTTGCTGTGGGTGTGCGGGCGGCGATGTAAGGTTTCAATGGTAGCAGAGCGTGGTTAGCTGCTCTCTCTCAGCTGTCTCTCAGTTTCTGGTTTTGTTTGTTGGTGTAGGTTAGTGTTAGGTAGGGGGAGGTTAGAGTACACAATTTTTTTTTTTCATTAGGAGCTCGCCCTAGCACAGGATACCGGGTGGGAATTGGTTTAGTGTCTTGCTTCCTGCAGACTTACCCTTTGCAGGGAGCAAGGGACTCTAAATTGCTTAACCGCTAAATTTATCTAACTGTACTCTACTTCTCCCCTATCAATGTGTTGTTTTGTTATATTTATATTGCTTCTGTGTTTGTAGGTTGTGGTTAGTGTATATTTTGCAGGGTATCCTTCTATTAGGTGGCAGGTATTGAGTTCTTCACTTGGACCTCGTCAGTGTAAGCCTTTTGTGAGTTGAGTCCACTTAGGTTACTAAGTATTTTTTTGCGTACGCTTTGTTGTTTATTGTTTATTTATTTGTCTTAATTGTTTGGTATGGCCTTTTTCTCTGGTGCCCTGAACATCTACGCAAGCCCGAGTTGGTTTTTGAGGTCCTGGCGAGGAGGACAGAAGCCCGAGGCAGATGTGAGGGCATTAAGAAGCTCAATTACGGGCTTGTATAGCGTTGGACCGCAGCTGGAATGCAGAGTTCCAAACTAACACAGAATTTGAGTTTTGTAAAACCCGAATGGAGGAATTGGAAGACGATATTAATTTTGAGTCACTTCCCATGTCCGGGTCAGCAAAGGCTAGATTGGCATCTCAGCTTTTACATTGGCGTGACAGAATAGTTTTACTTATGTCGGCTCCTAGTTTAGACTCTGATATTAAAAGTTGGGCTTTTTCGGCCAGTAATAAATTAAAACAAGCCCTAGATGGTTTGAGTGAGGTGCGCTCGGTGAAGGAGAAGGGGGTACTATTTACCGCTGTCACTCCAACGGAGGTTCCCACTACCATTACTTTTGCTAACCATCCACCGGCTCTTTCTTTCGAGCCTCCCAGGAGTTACTACTATGTCTCCCGATGGGTAGTGGCCCTCCTGAAGCGGCGGCTGGTGAGGCTTCATCTATAGTTGTGCCTTCCTTTTCTAGCTTTGGCAAACTGCCTCATCCTTTGGGGAGTGTGTTACAAACACTTCCCCAGAGTTGATGGACTTGACACTAATTTACTTATCCATTTTCTTCTGGAAGTTTTTAAGCTGAGAGAATTTCCTGGTATGGACAGATGCCATGCTTATGCAGATTTTAGCGCCAGTTTTCCTTAAGGCCCCTTTTTTGATCGCCTTGTAGACTGCCTTAAGAGAGGGTGCCACCTTTGACCAGTTCCACGCCGAGATCTTGGAGTTCTTTGTACCTGCTCGGGTTAGGGAGCGCTTGCGGGTGGAACGCGTTTTACCGTCCTCAGGCACCAGACGAGACGTTGAGCCATTTTGTCGGGGAGATACGGGATGTAGCCCGGGTGTTGCGCTTGAGCTTGAGCGAAACGGAGTTGGTGAGCCTTATTTTGGAGGGCATTAAACCTGAAGAACGCTCCCGTTTGATTTTTTTTGTAGCCGTCCCGCATCTTTTGCGGATTTGGACCGCCTCTCCATCATCTCTAGAGGGGTTCAGGATGCGGGATGATCAAAGGGAGGCCATGTCGAGGCATCTTCGCTCACTTGCCTCCGGGGCCGGTCCATGCTCCGGTGCAGTCTGAGCCAGCAGCTGCTCCTTCCCGTAGGCAGCCTCCTACCTGTTATGGCTGCAAGCAAGTGGGACATATTAGACCGTTTTGTCCACTTAATAAAAAAAACTAGTAAGCTTGCGGACGAGTAAGCCCGACTCGTGCCGTAAAGGTAATTTTGAGGGCAAATATGTACCTAATTTTGATGGTATAAAAGGGTAGCTGGTTTTTAATACAGAACAGAAAGAAAACAGAAAGAAATTAGACTTGGGGACAGTTATCATCGTTGGCCGAGAGGGGAGGTTTGCTGCTCTGGCTGCGCAGGGAGTAAGGGCTGCCCGCTCAAACCTGCCCACAAACTGGATGTGCTTGTGGGGAATGTGGTGCAGAAGGCCCTGGTTGATTCTGGGTCAGCCCGCAGCCTGATTTCTTTGTCGTTTTTTGAAGATCTAAAATCCTCTGGGCTAATACGGCAGGTTGAGCCTAGTTCACTTATCTGCTGGACTGCTTCACGCACACCTTTACCTATTATCTGTAGTGCCCAGATTCACATCAAAATTAATTATTTCTCTTGGGATTGGAGCTTTTTTGGTGGCTAAGGACCTGACTTTTCCTTTCATCTTGGGAGCAGATTTTTATCGGAAAAACTTGGCATGATTTTGGATTTGGCCTCCAGTCATGTTTTCTTTGCTTTCGCCAGGCGGGTGCTCGTTCCCTTTTCTGATGTCGAGTCTCGTGGGGACTGCTGGCCTTAGAGATGGAAGATAAGAGCTTGACTCCTCCTGACCAACTAGGACATCTTACGCCGAAAGAGGCTGAGGACATAGGGCAGATTTGTTTCCAGTTTTCCTGAAGTCCTTACTGACAAACTGGGTACGACCAATCTCTTGGAAATACGAGATTCGTCTTACAGACACCCGTCCTGTACGTTCCCATCCATATAAGCTTGCTCCGCCCAAGATGGAGATTCTGAGAAATATGATTGATGATTTACTTAAGAGTGGGGTTATCGAGCCGTCTTGCTCAAATTTTTTCCAGTCCAGCGTTTCTAGTGCCGAAACCTAATGGGAAGTCCAGATTGGTCCTGGATTATCGAAAGCTCAATGCTCAGATAGAAATTGACTCCGTGCCTCTCCCCGATTTGCATTCTGCTTTCGACTGGTTTGGTAAGGGCCAAGTATTTCTCCATTTTTGATCTTTAACCAGGCATACCATCAGATTCCACTAAAACACGAGTCTCGACCTCTCACTGCTTTTTGTGTGCCTTGGAATTTGTACCAGTTCACCCGAGTGCCAATGGGCTTGGCTGTGGGGGCCCAAACACTCACCAGACTCCTGGATTCTATCTTTCATGATGTCAAATTTAAGTTCGTGTTCAACTATCTGGATGACCTGCTTGTGTACAGTGAGAGTTATGAGGAGCACTTGACTCATCTGGAGGAAGTTCTAACTAGGCTGCGAGAGTCTGGGCCTTACCGTCAATCCTGAAAAGGTGAGTTTTGCTCAGCCTGAAATATCGTTTCTGGGTCATCTTGTCTCTTCTCGAGGTGTTTGTATTGATCCAGAGAGAACCCAGGCAATCAGGGAGTTTCCTCCTCCTAAGGATGCCAAGGGGATTGCCCGTTTTGTGGGAATGATAAATTTTTATCGTCGTTTCATCCCCAATGTTGCTGAAGTGGCGGCCCCTCTGAACTCTCTTAGGAAAAAGGGTGCCAAGTTTGAGTGGGGTGAAGCGCAACAGGCTGCTTTTGAGCAGCTGAAAGAGGCAGTGATGCAGCCTCCAGTCTTGGCTATGCCTGATTTCAGTCGTAAGTTTCGTCTTGCAAACTGATGCTTCCTCCTTAGCCGTGTTGCTGCTGTTTTATCGCAAGAAGTAGATGGTATCCGGCAGCCCATAGCTTATGCTTCACGCACGTTAACCCCTTGTGAGAAGAAGAGTTGTTCTGTTTATGAGCTGGGAATGTTTGGCTGTCGTGTTTGGAATTAACAAGTTCAGGCGTTACCTAGAACATAAAGAATTTTTGTTGGAAACCGAACAACCAGGCACTTTCTTGGCTCCTTGCCCACCCCCGTCAGCTCGGGAAGATTGGTCGCTGGGTAGTCCAAATTTTCTGCCCTTAAGTTCACAGTGCAGCACGTGCGAGGCACCCAAAATATCATAGCGGACACTCTGTCACGGATGTATCACTTACCCAACGACCACCAGGATTTTATCAGAGCCGCCCTGTTGTGGCGTGCTCCTAGACTTTCCTCTGGCATTTTCGGACATTGTTCCACACCAACTTAAGGATCCCGAGCTGACTGCTATCATCAATGAGCTTAAAAACGGAGGTGCCCACCCTCCTTATTTTCTGTACCGAGGTGCTCTATGCTGCCGTGACAAGCAGCGGAGAAGAAAACCTAAGTTAGTGCTGCCAAGCTTTCTTGTACCGATGGTCTTTTCAGTATTTTCATTCTTCTCCTGTGGGCGGACATCTAGGAATTCATAAGACCATCGCGAAGATTAGGGATCAGTTCATCTGGAAAGGTATGGACCGGGATATTGCAGCTCGAGTACGTTCTTGTGAACTGTGCTCGCTAAGCAAAACCCGCTCAAAATACCAAGTTGGGTCTTTTGTCATCTGAGGGTGGCGGAAAAAAACCTTTGGAGAAGGTTTTCATTGACTATGTTGGGCCTCTCCCGCGTAGCAAGTCCGGAAATAAGTTCCTACTTGTTTGTGTGGATGCCTTCTCCAAGTTTGTTTGGTTGTTCCCATTGCGGAGTGCTACCGCGCAGCTCACGGTTGCAAGCACTTCGTAACCATTTCTTTCAACACTTTGGAATTCCTGCCGCCTTAGTTTCCGATAATGGTTCACAGTTTGTCTCCAATATCTTTAAAAGAATGTGCTTTGGGGCACGGAATCCGCCATGTGACTACGTCCCCTTTCTATCCTCAGCCTTCTCACGCCGAACGGTTTAATCGCAATCTTCGATCTGCTCTCATTGCCTTTCATGCGGAAAATCAGAACCACCTGGGATCAACAGCTACCTTGGATCCAATTTGCCTTTAATACGGCCCAGCATGAAAGTCACAAGGCGGTTACCTTTCGAGTTATTATTTGGCTTTTCCGCCAAACAACCCTTTGGCGAACCTTTGGAAAAATTAGCGATCTTCTGGCCACCTCCTTGGTACTTCCCGATGTGAAAGCCACTTGGGAGGCAGCCAGGCGGAATCTCATTCGGGCTAGGGAGTTAGTAAGGAGGAAGTACAAACCGAGGTCGTATTGCCAATCCCTTCCTGGTGGGGGATCTAGTTTACTGCAAGGCTCACCCAGTCAGTTCGGCTGTGGACAATAGAGCTGCTAAACTTTGCTACAGGTGGACTGGTCCCCACCGCATCTTGAAGTTTCTGACTCCGGTGACTGCCCGACTGGGAGATCCTCAGTCCGGGAAGATTTTCAGGAAGGCGCACATATCCCATCTGAAGCCTTGCCGGAGTCATCCGTGATTTTCTCTTTAGTCTGTGCGGGAGGGTTTTAGGTCCAGAGGCCCTGATCACCTCTGCTACTTCTTCCTGATCAAGGTCCTGTGTTCTTCTTTGTACCCACACTACTCTTGGAGGGTTTTTCTTGCCTCCAACTGGATTTTCTTGGTTTTCCCCTTCTGCTGACTTAAGGGTTTCCGGTTTATATTTCTTCAACCATTGGGGGGAGAGGCATTTCGTTTGGTTCTTCATTTTGAAGAAATTAACAGAGGGGAGTTCCTCCTTTTGGGGGGGGAGTCTGAGCCGGTTCTATACCTATATCTCCCCGGCTCATGTGTGTTTTATATAGTGTGTGTGTGGTTTATTGGCTGCAGAGGCGACTGACCATTTGAAGGCGTTTGGCCTTTCCGGCAGAGTGGCAAAGACTCCGAGCCGTGCTGTACTAGTTAGGAGCAGCTCCAGTTTAATTTATTTTGTTAAATTTAAGTTGTTTGTTAGTTTTGCTGAGCATTTCTCCTTCTAACATGTGCAGCTAAGTTGACGGCCCCTCACTGATGAGTAAGTTTTGCCTTCTTTTAAATTTTAGTGATTATTTTTCATTTTTCAAACTGTGAAGGTTAAGAGCACCATGGTTTTCCAAATTGTAGTTTTGCTTTTTATTAACTTTTAGTACTTCTGGCTGTTAACTAAATTTTAAATTGGCTTTCAAATTATTTCTCTTACACTTTTGTTAGTTTTTCACCCTTTCTCTTCAGCTGCTTATATTAATTTTCTGTCTCTCAGTGAGGACCAGTCCTAGGCTTATGTTACAGTTCCTTTTATTCTGCAGCCAATATTGTTTGTAATGTGTCACTTGTTATGTAGTTTTTGTAAACAAACCCAGAGAGACTGCTGAAGGTTCATTTTTACTAAAATTTTTAAGCCTTCTGAGAGATGTAACGTTCTTTCGGGTCTTTAGCCCACAAACTCCCCCTTTTAGCCTACTTGGTTAATTTAAGGCCTTCTGCCATCAAATTTTAAATTTTAGATTCCTGTTAATAGGCTGCTACTTTTGGCCATCAGTTTTTTCCTAATCATTATATTTTTTTTTTTTTCACCAAGAGTAATACGCTTAATTTTTGTTCTGTGACAGAGGGGATTTTCATTCTAACTTTCCTTGGGGTTGTTGTTTTGAGTGGGGAATTTTATTTTAAGTGCAGAATGCCCTTCCCCTGCTTTTCACCAATTTTGAGCCTATTCTGTCAATAAATGCCTGTTTTAAAAATGTTTGAACCAAATTGTTACGTATGGTAGGCTACTGCGTATACCTCAAATAAATTCCTTTATTTACTTATTGTTTTAGTCTTTCAAATGGAATATCTTGTTTATTTATTGTTTTCTAATGTTACCAGCTTCTATATTTAAGGTTTATTTTAATTTTTATCAGTAATTGATTGGTCTGTGATATTTGAAATTATTGGTTAATTTAACTTAATTAAAATTCTTGATATATAACTTTTTGGCAACTGTACTTTTATTAAATTCTATATTGTTTGGCAACTATTTATTAATTATTATTAACTTTAAAAGGGTACTAGGTTGAAACCTGGTTTCAGGGTCCAAGGGATGAATTGTTTTATCCTGTCATCTCTCCATCATGCGTGGTCGCAGAGAAACTTCGCCTTTGCGCTAGCTGCTGAAGGACGGCCACCATGATGGACATACCTACTATTCAACACCTGTGATACCCTGTGATATTGTTATTGTTGCCATTTATATAGTTTATATTTTGTTATTTAGTTTTAAGTTAGTTTTAGATATTATTTAGTTATTTCTTGGATTTCATTAGGAGCCCGCCCTTAGCCGAAGGATACCGGGTGGAATTGGCATTTCTTGTTTCAAATTATGGCATTTCTAATTTTTGTATGCAGGTGCACCTGACGGAGATTGTTTGAGATATACTACTGCAGGCACTTTTATTTTTTTTAATTTATAGTATATATATTTATACATAATTATATTGACAGGATAGGCCTGTGTTTTCGAAGTAAATGAACCTGAGTATGCTGACCACGGTGTTCTTTTTTTACCTAGTTTTTTTGATCCGGCATCCCGTTCGCCGCCATGGGCGCGCGCTTCCCTGATGTTTGCTGTGGGTGTGTGCGGGCGGCGATGTAAGGTTTCAATGTACGGAGTATTTTGTTAGGCCACTTGCCCATTTGATAAATTTTTCGTTTGAAAATGGCGTGTTCCCTGACATTTTAAAATTTTTGCCTATAGTGAAGCCATTGCATAAAAGGTTGAGAAACTTGATAATTTCAGGCCTATTTCGATCGGATCGACATTTTCTAAGGTGTTTGAGAAGGCAGTTTTGATAATGTTAACGGGCTTTCCTGGAGAGTAGTAACGTTTTGTTTGACAAACAGTTTGGTTTTGTCAAGGGAGGCTCAACTGTGAAGGCAATGTTTGCTCTCTTGGATAAAGTTGTTAAAGCTCTTGATGAAGGGAAAGTTTTCTGCTGGTATCTTTTTTGATTTGGGAAAAGCATTTGACATGGTTTCGCATGAACTTCTTTTGCAAAAGCTTGACAGAGTGTGGGTGTGCGTGGTTTGGCAAAACAATGGCTGTCATCTTTCTTGAGTCAGCGTAGACAAGTTGTGGAAATTCCATACGTTGACGTAAATACTAGGAAAAGATGCTTTTTAAA
>NW_025782123.1:0-35654 GCF_021130785.1 Homalodisca vitripennis
AAATTCGCACGTTTTTCATCCGGTTTTTTGCAAAATATCTTCCAAAAATAAAAACGTTTTTTAAAATATCAAAAAATTAAACTTTATAAAGAACAAAAGTTTTGTAGGTTGAAAAAATAAAAAAATTGGTTTTTTAATAAAGATTCTAAGTGGCAAATATTAAGCTAGATAATTAAAAGATTCAAAGCCGCGATTTTTATTTTGTTCCTGAAATTTAATCCCATGTGGTCAAGTGCCATCTAGCGGGCGAGCAGAATGCATTTTAGGCATTCTGATAAAAAAGTGGTTTTGTAGTGCTTTGAAAATAAGCTTTTAAAAAATGAGCACTATTAAAAGTATTTTGCAACGTTAAAAATAAGTGAGGCTGTATTGCGAATAATATAGGAGCATCTAAATGTTTTTTCTTTTTAAAAAACATAAAATAAAAAAAATCCCATAATGGGTTTTCATAAGGTGCAATTTCCCCGCCCAAAAATTAAAAGTAATCGTTATTCCGGCCTAGAATTAACTTTATTATGAAGAGTTTTGATGGAGTATTTTATCAGAGATTTGGCTGCTTACAGGACCACATATTTTTTCAAAAAAAATTCCACGATTAAAAAAAGTTAAATTTTTTAAAAAAACTACCTTTTTTCATAAATATCCTAAAAAAATGACGACAGATTACGTATAAAAGGTTGTTAGGGGAGTGACAAATTTAGGTATGTCTTCTCCCGACAAAAACAATTTGGTCTTTTTTTTATGTCAAACAAAAAATTGACGGAGATATGATTGTTTAAAAAAAAGAGCGCGGTGGCACAGCGCCCATTCACAGGCCTCTCTTAAGCCTTTAGTAACCCTTTCCACCCGTTTTATGAAAAAAGGTTTTTTTATCGTATATGTAGTATAATTGCAATAAATGGATTGTTGTAGCTCTCTTAATTACCTTTACAATTAACCCCATAATTTTAGGTTTTTTTATAAATTGTGTATAGCATGAAAATTTGCAAGGAAGTTTGATGGTCTAAAAAAACTTATATTTTTTTTCTACTTAGTAACTGAACATTTCGGAGCTGTTTGAATATTTTGGAGCAATGATGGAAGTACGTCAGTATAATAGAGACCACAAAAAAACCTATTTTAATGTGTATCTATTATACTATATATATGGCTCATATATTTTGGAAAAACCTAAGGCATGTAATACATAACCAAACATTATAATATTGTTAGGCTATTATATAACACATTTGAGTGTGAAATTGTTATTATAAATTTTATAAATATTGTATTCAAACAAATGGCAATTTTTTTTTAACTCTAAATTAATTATTTTTAAATATGTAATCATAATATATGTTACTGTTTTATTTTAATTTAGGGGTAAGTTTTAAAGGTATGAAAAACTTAAAAAATATGATTAATCATATTCGCGAGTTTGGGAATAATATTTATATCCTTTTCATTTTATCAAAAAACATTTTTTTTTAAAATCCAATTTTTTGATCAAGAGGGGTAGTTTTCAAGGGTTAGAAAGGGGGCTAAAAATTGTTGATAAATTATTACCAGAGAGAATTATAAAATACTTATTTTACATCCTATACTTACATCTTTTTGTGTCATTACCAAAAGTATGTTTTGTGTGATTTTTTCAATATTAGGGGTTGTTTGCAAAGGGTTCTAGGTAAGATTTTCAAGGGGTTGAAAATTATTTAAATATGAGGTAATTGGTAGTTAGAAAAACACCTTTACAATTTCAACCATCTTACTATTTAGACATGGTTTTCTAGCGATAAAATGACTCAATGTTCAATTTTTCCATTAAGGGGTTTCTGTTTACACCCCTTAACAAATAATAGGCGGAGGTTCAGGATTCATTTTCACTTTTGAAGTTAAAGGGTAAGAGTCGAGCCTAATTTTCCAAAAATTTTCATGCAAATCGGTTCAACAGTAAAAAAATTCGGAGGTAATCTAGACCGTTATTTTATTCGCTTCAATGACTGCACTACTGGAGGAACCTAATCACTGGTATCTGGAAACTGTTCCGTAACATCTGGAAACACACTTGGGGACTGTGATAAAACGTTCAAGAAATATTTTTAGCACTGATATACATTAAAACTGTACCTTCACATTGAAATGTCGACAAGTGGTGTAATGTTTTTATAATTTTATAATTCACAATTATAATAATAATTCACTGTTTTTTTTTAAAAACTTTTTTTTTTTTTTTTTTAATTTTAAAATACCTTCCTAAAAGAATAAAATTACTCAAGTTAACTTTTTGAAGTTTTTTATTTCAGTTTTGTTTGAAAAACAATAATCTGTTGTATTTTATTAATGCCTCTAACACAACGCTTTTTGACCCATTCAGGTGTATATACATTTTTATCAGATTATCAATTTTGTAATGTTTATATAAAATGCATTTAAAATTTTTTAACAACTTGCCTAGTGACAACTATACTTTTTAAATTACTCTTATTTATAAAACACAAATATACTTGTTGATGAAAGTGACAATAAACTGAAAACAACACCCATTACACAATACTTTGTACACAAACAAGCAGTGTTGAGGTTACGACTTAAAAATTTAGTTGCTTGGGCTTATTCAGCAGTGAAAATTAATGTGAAAAAGTACTGAAAAAATTTAACACCTAGGCCATGAAGTAAGTGTAAAATTTATTATTGTTTACTGTTGCCATCTGGCCCGTCCCCCTGGTGTAACGCGAATAAAATCCAATTTTTGTTTTGTATACGTACAAATATTTGGTGACGCAGATAAAAAATAATTCTAATAAATTAATTTTTCAATCTTACACGAATTTAGTGATTCGGCATCAAACAGGACAGACCAAGTTACGCCCTTACATAGCTTTTGTCTGAGGATGTTTTTGTAAGCAAAGATTTTTATGGGATTTCGATGAATATTTTGGATTATATCTTAGTGTATTTCTGGGAATGTAAAGTTGTATCTGTACTGAAAGTTAGCGTACGGGCTAGTAGAGCCCAAGCTTCTTGGCACTAAAATACAGGGGTTTTTAATAAATTACGTTTTATACTAAATACATGGAATTAGAAAAAAATATATAGGAAAACTTTCCCATTATAGAGCCAATCATTAATAAGACTGGCATATCACACAAATGCTTCAGTTTTCTTATTGGTATCCTTTATTTACGCGTTATACTTATACCTATCTTGTAAATTTTTACAGTTTTATTTTATACTGCCATCTACGCATGTATACTGAAATAATAGATGGAAATTATGAGACAATGATGTAAACTGTAACAGTACCCATAATACTGAACCTCATTCAACTCCAATAGTAGGACAGGTTAACGTTATTACCTAACCAGGCACGTTATGTGACGTCTACATAGGACAAGCGAATGCCCTTTCTCAAATTCAATTTCGATCCATAAAACTCTTACTAGAAGTCAATACCTGTAATACTATTCTCCAGATTTTGAAAATTACGTTAACAAACGCTTGACTTGATTTTATAATGGAAAAGAGACATAAAGTACACTCGACGAATCAGAAGCAGTTACTTCTGATTCTGAGTCTCCCTTCACAAATCTGCTGAAGACCAGAATTCGACTAATTAAGCAAGAGCTATCAGCAAAAATTAATTTACTGCTGTGATATTACCATGCTTTCGAGCAATAGAAGAGTTTAAATCAAGTTGCAAAAAAATCTGCTCTCTTAATCTTCCCCGTGCCCTCTTAAAAAAATTACGAGGGACCAAAATGTTTATAATATACATCAGGCGATACAAAATTATATTTACGTCTCTATTAGTGTGAAAGAGCTAGTAGACCACTTCGGAGGATAATCCAGTCCTCTGATTACCCGAGAAACGGTCACATGGTTTAATAAAGTAGTAAAGATTGGAGAATAAACATTAATTAAGTGTGAAATATGTCACCGTTCAAAGACATATTTCCGCAAGTAAAGGTAAGTGGATAACGTTTTTCTAGTGATTGGTTGGGGTAAATATATTATTTATTTACTTACAAACAAAGTCATATTTAGTAATAAACGTCTTTAATTCCCAAAATCAAGGATCTTAGAAATTGGAAACTTTAAATTTAAAGATTGTATTTGGCCTTACATCAAAGGAGACTGTGAATCTCCTAATAACTAAAGAAATAAAGTCTAACGCTTTATTTCACACTATTGTTCCATAATCAAAATCATGTGAAAACACTTTTCATGTGTCTAATTAATTTGACTGGGTATATGTATATCTTACACAGATTTTGCAGTTGTTAACTGTATATCACATAATTTCTTATACTAGTGATAAGTATTAGGATAGCGCTCTTATGGCTAATCAAAGTAACCAGAAGAAAAATAACGCTGAACCTAGTTTCAGTATCTTCGCAGCCTTCTGCCGCTGTATGGCCCAAGATAAATTTGTGCGAACTGGATAATCTTAAATACTCAATAAAACTCCAATATCAGAGCAGTAACATCAGCGTTGTGGTTAAATGTCCACAACCAACCAAGGGAGAAATTACATTTTACATTGTAATGCTTCTTTCCTGTCCTGCGTTTGTTACAAGCCTCTTGATATAAACCAAGTTAATTGCGGTTATTGGGTTTAAAATTCAACTTCTAGGAACTGACAAGTTTTCTGTTTCTTTCCCTCTCCTGCGGTTTGTTTACAGTCTCACTATTGATATAAGCCAAGTAAAGTTGCAGTTGTCGAATGTCGAAGTTAAGCTTCCAGGACTGTGTCAAGTTTAATGCTTCCTTCACTGTCCTGCGGCTTACAGTTCTGCTCTTGATATTATATCATATATATAGTGTGCTATTTAAGAGTTTGTATTCTAAATCTTTTGTAATTTTAATATAGTAAGTCAAGATAGTTGTTTGACTTAATTTATTGTAGTAATAAACAACCTATTAAATCGTATCGTATAAAACTATTTTTGATTATAAAATGTCATTTGAACTTTATTATTTGTGCACACTCACATACCTGCTTGCTACGCGTTCTTTTTTTGATTTTGTTTGAGCATTAAAAAATAAAACAAGAGTGCGAACGTGACCAGAATTACAGTTGCGATTCAAACACTGTTTTTACACAATTTAATGCGCCATCACATATCTATTAGATTACAGATCAAATATATTTCATATTTTTAATAATTTTATTTGCTTTGTTTACTTTTATGTTTTGTTCCTTTGCTACGTTTATGCTTTGTTACTTTTACCGTAGAACAGAAATTTTTCTTTTCAACTCGTGATTTTTCCATGATTATTATTTAGAACTAAAAGAAAAAAACTATGTGAAATTATACAACGAGTAATGCAGCATTAACATCCCGTATCTTCATTATTTGAAATTGCATATACACGTTTTAGATATAGACAAGTTTTTTACCAAGTAAGCAAAATATTTGTTGATTTAAATGGAATTAAGATATTTATTTTCTTTGCTTACAATTAATATGTAAACTCTGGTTTTTATATTACTAGGAACAATAAATGCTACTAATTTAAACATTCTTTAAAACTAAATCAATTACTGATCCTTGTGGAGCGCCATAAAACATTTGCAAAGTTTTATTTATAAATTTTTATCTTTAATGCACTTATCTGGTCTAATCAAATATGATAGGCTTGGTAGGAGAGGTTTTGTGCTGATCCAAAACTCAGCAGGATTCAAAATGTGGAAATTGCATCTCCGGTAGGTAATTTTGTCTCATAATATTTTACTGTGTTGGCTTTGACATAATACATTCTTAAAGTTAACTTGCTAAATACTGAACTATTTTATTACTAGATGGTGAAAGATGAACCGAACAGTAATGAATTTCTTGTTCTATCCAAAAGTTTTTTATCGTATAACTAAAACGCTAACAGCCAATACCACTACAACAAACCACCGGCCCAGTGCGATTGTCTCATCTCCGGCCTTGCAGCCTCAAACTTTGTTTCCGCAACACTTCTAGACCGGAAAAGTGCGCAATCTTCGATCGACGCGATACCGGCAGTTATTTGTGTAGTTGTTATCAGCTGTTACTATTTGCTTTGTATGTATTAATGCCTAAAGTGATAAACAAAAAAAGACACTGTAATTTTCTTTAAACGTTTTTATAAAACTAAAAAAATAGAATTATGTACAATGAGGAATTCACTCCAATGAAATTTATAATAATACTTTTCTCTTTATAAAAATATGGAACATTGAATATAATTTACAGAAAATTCTGATTATTAGAAATATATACATTTGTTTATTTACAGGATAACAGTTTAATTACCCATGCAACACGAAAACTATATCAAAAAATTTAAAAAATCCTTTTTTCCTTACTATTCAACCATCCATAACACTAGGTGTTGAAAAGTTTCTTAAATAAAAACAGGGTTGTCCCTTAGTAACCCCACTTTAAACTTTGTAATGATTGACATAAACAGGAAATAATTTTGTCGAATGTATAAAACCTTATGGAAATCTAGACTAAAATATAATTGGAGGGGTGCATTTGGTTCCGGCTAGAAAACTTCATTTTTAATATTTAGCTTCGTGATAACGTCCCTATTCGAAAGCAATACATATCCATCAAAAAGAAATTTTACAACGTTCATTATTGTTAGGTTGCACCTATAACTTTTGATTGTATCTAATATAATCAAAGCTATAACTAATTTCTTTCCACAATAAACAAAAAGAATGGAACTTTGCAGAGAAATTCTACCTATTTCATTGGTAATTATTACAAATGTTTCATGCACACCTTTAGAGCCTCAAAATAATGCTCTGTCCAGTTATTAGAAGGCGGTAAGGAGATTGGAATATATTCCAGGACAAATACTTATCAGAGGAGTTTTTTGGTAGGTCGGTTAAAAATAATATATCTATTGTGCATTGCAATTAGGTCAATTGATCTAAGCACATCTGTTATTTACTGTGAAGAAGTATTTGTCAAGAGGGATTTTAATAAGAAATGTAGTGAATAAACTTACAAGCAATACGTCTGGTAATGTTTGGTTCATCGGATCTACTCTTGATAACATTAACAAAATTACTAATATGCATACATTTTTTGTTGAATCTGGGTCCAGATGTGACTTGGCATTTAATGAATTCAGGATTAGCCGCGTTTGCTACTCAACTTGGGAGGCTGTTAAGGTAACTTCTAGCAATATATCTTTCTTTCTTTCTACTTGTATAAGAAGCGTTCTGTCACGCTTTAACGAAAAGAATATTTATATGTTTAAACAAATAGTAAATATATTATTTACAATAACCCAAGATCTAAGAGGACTGTTCCTTGGTCAAGGTAAAAATGCTGGTTTTCTGATCAATAATATACATCTCGTACATTATCGTATCTTCCTCTTCCATAAGTGTTTCACTTAGTTCAGTAGATTATCAGGATTAACAAAGAAACACATCAATGTATGCCAAAGAAGCAAAGAAATTACAGAAAGTGAGAAAAATTAAACACCTAATTTATCATAATAGTTGACACATTGGTAAACATTTTTATTTGATAATCATAATCTGTAATCTTTTAGAAAAGTAAAAACATATATCGCAAATGAGGATTTATAACTCTCTGATTCCTTAAAATAACAAAGGGACCAGTTCAAATTTACACTTTTCTGTCTCACGTGGAATAGGATACGAGCAGGTGAAGAAAGAACGTCATAATATTATGTTATTTGGATTAAAAACTAGTTACACGTACATTTACAAATACTTGAACTGAAATGTACTTAAAATAAAATACTGGAACCCAATTATAGTTTTACTTTCCCGTAATAGACGTGAAGGCTGAATGGAAAAATGCCCTGGTCCGTGTTATTTGTAGCAAACAAATGCCGTAAAACAAGGGACGGATTGTAGGTTACGACTCCTGTCAGGTTGCTGACAACAGAATTTGGAGCAGCGGTGTTATTGCGTCTGTCGACCCGTACTCAGACGACAATATAGTGGATTGTCAGTCCATCGGTATCTTAGACTCTGTTGGTTGCTTCTTACTAACAGTGTCTGTTTATAAAATAGATTATTCTTGCCAAGTGGTCTTAATAATTCAAAACATATCATTACACTTTATAATTGGAATCGATCTCTTTTATTAAAAAAAGTGATATTATGTTTTTCAATAATCTGGCAATCACTTAGTTTTAAAGTACTTACCTTATCTATGTTTTGCTTTATTTTCAAGGTGATGTTTCTCTTTGTATTAATATTCAATTTAAAACCGTACAATACACTCAAAGTTTCACACAAATAAAAAGACTCTGGTAAAAATTCAAACTGAGGCAAACAGAAATTTCAGCGTTAGGGATGCCTCAAAAACGCAAGAGAATTTATTTGGCGAGGATAGGAATAATGTATTAGTAAACTGAAGCTCCAAATAAGACTGTACTTACGAAACACAAGTGAATATTTTTGTTTAGAGTTTCTTCCTCGCTAAGTAGAGTTAAACGTTGGATAGTTTATAGATTGTTATGTCTTTTATATGTCTTCTCTTTATCTATCTTTCTTAAACATGACTTATATGTTAAGAAACGTTTATATTTGTTTATAAATTAGCTTTACAGTTTCAGTATTAGTTTTGCATTTCGGTCTATTATATTTTTCTTCCTATTAAGTTATTAATTTGTAAAACAATAAAAGAGTACACAATTGTATTGCAATAACTATAAGCAACAATGCACACTATATAACATTACTGCAGATAAGCATATAACATTTTTACTGTATCAACCTAAAAGAAGGACATGACATGGTTTCTGTGTATTAAAAATGCATTTATTGAATAATGATAGTAAAAAACATTTAATTTTCTTGAATTTTTTTAATAAAATTATATTCACTAATAATTCATTTGGAACAAATCATTCTATTAAGGTATAACTCATGTACATACTTTAAAAGATCTCATTTCTATCTCTAGTCTTTTGGCCAATGTTATTGATTTCTCAAATTTTATATTTTAAAAGCCTATACTTTCTCATGAAAATGATTAAATATTTTCAACTTTTTCTTGACTTTATGAAAGAAAATATAAAATTTTCTCACATCTTTGAATATATCTTAATTCTATGCATTGAAGTGTTATAATCGGAAATACAGTTCCTTAAAAATTGCATTCCACTTGATTATAATTATCAAACTTTACCTTGCCAATAAAATATAATAACATTAAATACAGTTAATAATATGCCAAACTCAATAAACCTAAATTTAAGGGTACGTTATGTAAACCCTAATTTTAAACATCTTAGAAGAAGAAATTTTATTTAAATATAGTCTAATAATAGTCTCTCTCCGATGGTTTTTTGAGCGAGAAGTATAAAACGGTTATTAACTATGTAAATTAACATGAGTCTATTATTATTATTACTATAAATTATGAATAAATTCATTTTTAAATGAATCTGTGTTCATTATACGTTTTTTAGAGGTTTATCGGATAGGATTTTGTGTTCACCCATTTCAGATGAACAGCGATGGTTTATAATATAATAAGAGTAGATAGTGAAAGAATGAACATGTTTTGTACTTTGCTAAACTCATCAAAACCTTTAACCATTCTTCCTTTTATATAACAACTATACAGAATAAAGTGAAAAATAATAAATGAACCATTTAAAAACTGGTCTCTTGTTCGATAAACAAACCACTTTGCCCTGTTATTTTCAGACTCAGCAGTGTTTTCCATAAACATTGGGCAGTCTATACTTACTCTTTTGTAACTGGTAACAGTGGATTTTAAAACTGAAATTGTCATTCGTTTGATTTCAATATTGAATAATTATTGGTTGTAGAAATTGACTTACATGAATTAATGTTTCAAACGTTTTATCCAAGATTTTACTACGATTAAATAATTCTATTCAAAGAAAATATACTTTATTACTTTCACATATACTTTAATGTTGCATTTACCTTTATTTAGCAGCCATTATTTTTTTTATAAATAATTTTATTGTAACTGATGTTTTTACAAGTATCATTATTTTTCCTTTGCAGATCGGAACTCGGTGTGCAAAAACGTCCAGTTCCTTTTAAAACAACTATTATCCTTATGATAATACTTTTAAAGTGTCTAAACTGTAATTAAAATTTTTTGAAGAGTATGAACCAAATGGTGAAAAGAATTATTATGAAAGCAAAATAGTTAGGCTAATTAGTAGCTGAAACTATTTGAATGCTAGAGTAGATGTACGCTGTTAGTATACTTAATAATAATAGAGCTGCACTATCTCACAATGGAATACGTTATTACCTGTCAACATAGATTGTATTATGTTACCGAATGAATAGTTGGATGACCAATTAGAGTGCGTCGAAACTAATACCGTTTTTTTAAACACCAATCATTGTAAAATTAATTGATCTCAGTGTGTAATTATATCCATAAACCATTAAGGGAACACTGGCATAATATAAGATATAACACAATACATTCATCATTCCTTGTGATGAGTTTGACAAACCCGAGCCATTAATTGTTGGACTGTCTACCACGTGCAGGTTTTTGTTGCACACAATCTCCACAAAGCCGATACAAACTATCTCAATGATGAAAGTGGCGACAAAAGCTCTGTGAGCCGTCAAACCCGGGATTACTGAGTGTAAAGGGCTTTTGTGGGGAAATCTGTCTATAGTGGCTCAATGAGTGACAACAGCTCTGATATATGGAAAGCCAGCCATTATCTGTGGCTACTATTGGAAACTTAAGTAAATAAATGCTGACAAGTGTTAATACATTTTAACATTAATTCATTTAACATTGGACAAAATCTTTAACATTTCACATCAATTTTTGCTGACTTCATGAGACTTGTCAAAGCAGCTTGTTGTTTGGATCTGTTCTTTTTACGATGTTATTACATACTACTATGCATTGAAGTGAGCCAGATTATTATATAGGACTTTCAGTTAAAACTAAAGTATATAATCATCCGATATTTTATGTGACAGATTAATATTTGTTAAAAAATAACTTGCTGGACGTGGTTCTTTTACAATAAACGTTTCATGCTTCAAAAGAAGTTATATGAGAAGTGTTTTTTATTGCAAAAATAATGGATCCACTCACATCACAGCCAAACTTTAAACATCTTACTTAAAATGAATTAAGTATATAAGGAACTTATAATCTCGTAATAATCGGTCTTTGCACCAACTTTTTTTATTTGAGATTCTCATTTAACTCCATGCATCACTGATTGTCGCACTAAACAGTAGAATCTGATCAGTAGAAGTCTAGAAAAGAGTCCTAAACTGCACTGAAACAAACCCTGCAACATCCGAAAAAGAATGATCCTCACTAAGGACAAGCCCGAGTACGGTAGTATAACACACAGTTCACAGTCTAGGTTATTTTCGCGCTCCCTAAGAACTTGCCAAAGGTGTTTACGAAACGTCCTCGAAACGTATCGCTCTATCCTTCTAAAAAAGGGCAAATTTCCAAAACCCTGTTTCCCTTTAAAATAATTTTTTTTAAATAAAAATTTTTAAAGAAATAATTAATCACCATCAAACAGCATTTATTGAATTATACTGAAAAATATACAAATACACGAATTACTTCCAACTAAGTGAGCCTTTCCATTTTTATTCATTGTAAGCCACACGTGAGCAAACTTTAAATAAAGATATTCAATACAGAACCATATATAACTAAAATAGTGAATAGGCATAAACAAGTTTTATAATACAATAATACAAGTATTAAACTCGACAACAGCTTTGTTTTATCTCCAGTTTCCGAACAAATATTCCTTCGTCGCGGATGATTTTCCTGTTTGCCATCAATGTTATATTATACGAGTAAAGTTTCCTCACCCACCATATCATAGCGAATAACATAGAAATATATCAAACATATAATTAACTAACATATTATACTCCATGTTATGTTTTAATGTCTTATTTTCAACTTATTTATAATAGAAAATATAAAACATATTGCTACTAATATTTATAAAAACGCTTGTTTAACAAAAGGAACATCTTATTATTAAAAACTTACATACTTGTAAGTCAAGATAACTACATGAACCTGATTTTAGATAGGCAAGCGTCTTCCATGTCACTCTGAAGCGACACGACGTTATGTATTAAAGGAGTGACGCAACATCAGTTTCAGGGAAAGTGAAAATTGAATGTCAGTAACAATCGTTATGCCAATTATACTGTTGCAGTAATAAACATTGGAACGAAAAGAAGCAGACATGGGACGTAAGAGTTTTTATGTCCAGGCGCTCAAAACTCATTACAACCTGAAAATGGTTCTTAGTTGAATAGCTCTTTGAAGGATCACTAATGTAAGTGTGACTTTGTCCTTGGAACCAATCCACGAATAAAAAACGAGGAAACACCGTCTAGTGCAAACTTTAATTTTCTGCTAGAGATGTTCCAATGAAAAGATATAATCAACCAATCTGCAATCAATTAAGGCGCTCAAATCAAATATTGCTAATTATCATTAAAATTAAACAATTAAAAAATTTTTGGATTCAGTAACCATAAATTTTGAGTATTAGAAATTTACTGAGGCTTTATGCAGATAAGTCTAGACTGAGTTATGTAGAGTTGTCATCTGTTCAAAATCGCTCATCAAATCTGAACGTGAGATACGTACCAAATTAAGCAGCAAATAGTTGGTAGAGAGATAATACAGGTTGTACGCATCAATGTACAAAATATAACGATGAAAGTACGTAATTTCGGGTAAACTCATTCATAAAATTGTAAGTGATATACGTGACAAAGTAAGCAGCTGAATAAATGGTAATAGAGAGATAATACAGGTTGTATGCATCAATGTATAAAGTATAACGATGAACGTACGTAGTTTCGGGAGAACTGACTCATCAAATTGTACGTGATATACGTAACAAAGTAAGCAGCTGAATAGTTGGTAGAGAGATAATACAGGTTGTACGCATCAATGTATAAAGTATACCGATGAACGTACGTAGTTTCGGGAGAACTGACTCATCAAATTGTACGTGATATACGTAACAAAGTAAGCAGCTGAATAGTTGGTAGAGAGATAATACAGGTTGTACGCATCAATGTATAAAGTATACCGATGAACGTACGTAGTTTCGGGAGAACTAACTCATCAAATTGTACGTGATATACGTAACAAAGTAAGCAGCTGAATAGTTGGTAGAGAGATAATACAGGTTGTACGCAT
Organism: Homalodisca vitripennis; assembly: GCF_021130785.1. Lineage (NCBI taxonomy): Eukaryota > Metazoa > Arthropoda > Insecta > Hemiptera > Cicadellidae > Homalodisca > Homalodisca vitripennis. Next base: position 13,173 of record NW_025782123.1, read on the forward strand.
CAATGTATAAAGTATACCGATGAACGTACGTAGTTTCGGGAGAACTGACTCATAAAATTGTAAGTGATATACGTAACAAAGTAAGCAGCTGAATAGTTGGTAGAGAGATAATACAGGTTGTACGCATCAATGTATAAAGTATACCGATGAACGTACGTAGTTTCGGGAGAACTGACTCATCAAATTGTAAGTGATATACGTAACAAAGTAAGCAGCTGAATAGTTTGGTAGAGAGATAATACAGGTTGTACGCATCAATGTATAAAGTATACCGATGAACGTACGTAGTTTCGGGAGAACTGACTCATAAAATTGTAAGTGATATACGTAACAAAGTAAGCAGCTGAATAGTTGGTAGAGAGATAATACAGGTTGTACGCATCAATGTGTAAAGTATACCGATGAACGTACGTAGTTTCGGGAGAACTGACTCATAAAATTGTAAGTGATATACGTAACAAAGTAAGCAGCTGAATAGTTGGTAGAGAGATAATACAGGTTGTACGCATCAATGTATAAAGTATAACGATGAACGTACGTAATTTCGGGTGAACTCACTCATAAAATTGTAAGTGATATACGTAACAAAGTAAGCAGCTGAATAGTTGGTAGAGAGATAATACAGGTTGTACGCATCAATGTATAAAGTATACCGATGAACGTACGTAGTTTCGGGAGAACTGACTCATAAAATTGTAAGTGATATACGTAACAAAGTAAGCAGCTGAATAGTTGGTAGAGAGATAATACAGGTTGTACGCATCAATGTATAAAGTATACCGATGAACGTACGTAGTTTCGGGTGAACTCACTCATAAAATTGTAACGTGATATACGTGACAAAGTAAGCAGCTGAATAAATAGTAGAGAGATAATATAGGTTGTATGCATCAATGTGTAAAGTATACCGATGAACGTACGTAGTTTCGGGAGAACTGACTCATAAAATTGTAAGTGATATACGTAACAAAGTAAGTAGCTGAATAGTTGGTAGAGAGATAATACAGGTTGTACGCATCAATGTATAAAGTATACCGATGAACGTACGTAGTTTCGGGAGAACTGACTCATAAAATTGTAAGTGATATACGTAACAAAGTAAACAGCTGAATAGTTGGTAGAGAGATAATACAGGTTGTACGCATCAATGTATAAAGTATACCGATGAACGTACGTAGTTTCGGGAGAACTGACTCATAAAATTGTACGTGATATACGTAACAAAGTAAGCAGCTGAATAGTTGGTAGAGAGATAATACAGGTTGTACGCATCAATGTATAAAGTATACCGATGAACGTACGTAGTTTCGGGAGAACTGACTCATAAAATTGTAAGTGATATACGTAACAAAGTAAGCAGCTGAATAGTTGGTAGAGAGATAATACAGGTTGTACGCATCAATGTATAAAGTATACCGATGAACGTACGTAGTTTCGGGAGAACTGACTCATAAAATTGTAAGTGATATACGTAACAAAGTAAGCAGCTGAATAGTTGGTAGAGAGATAATACAGGTTGTACGCATCAATGTATAAAGTATAACCGATGAACGTACGTAGTTTCGGGTGAACTGACTCATAAAATTGTAAGTGATATACGTAACAAAGTAAGCAGCTGAATAGTTGGTAGAGAGATAATACAGGTTGTACGCATCAATGTATAAAGTATACCGATGAACGTACGTAGTTTCGGGAGAACTGACTCATAAAATTGTAAGTGATATACGTAACAAAGTAAGCAGCTGAATAGTTGGTAGAGAGATAATACAGGTTGTACGCATCAATGTGTAAAGTATACCGATGAACGTACGTAGTTTCGGGAGAACTGACTCATAAAATTGTAAGTGATATACGTAACAAAGTAAGCAGCTGAATAGTTGGTAGAGAGATAATACAGGTTGTACGCATCAATGTATAAAGTATAACGATGAACGTACGTAATTTCGGGTGAACTCACTCATAAAATTGTAAGTGATATACGTAACAAAGTAAGCAGCTGAATAGTTGGTAGAGAGATAATACAGGTTGTACGCATCAATGTATAAAGTATACCGATGAACGTACGTAGTTTCGGGAGAACTGACTCATAAAATTGTAAGTGATATACGTAACAAAGTAAGCAGCTGAATAGTTGGTAGAGAGATAATACAGGTTGTACGCATCAATGTATAAAGTATAACGATGAAAGTACGTAATTTCGGGTGAACTCACTCATAAAATTGTACGTGATATACGTGACAAAGTAAGCAGCTGAATAAATAGTAGAGAGATAATATAGGTTGTATGCATCAATGTGTAAAGTATACCGATGAACGTACGTAGTTTCGGGAGAACTGACTCATAAAATTGTAAGTGATATACGTAACAAAGTAAGCAGCTGAATAGTTGGTAGAGAGATAATACAGGTTGTAACGCATCAATGTATAAAGTATACCGATGAACGTACGTAGTTTCGGGAGAACTGACTCATCAAATTGTAAGTGATATACGTAACAAAGTAAGCAGCTGAATAGTTGGTAGAGAGATAATACAGGTTGTACGCATCAATGTATAAAGTATAACCGATGAACGTACGTAGTTTCGGGAGAACTGACTCATAAAATTGTAAGTGATATACGTAACAAAGTATGCAGCTGAATAGTTGGTAGAGAGATAATACAGGTTGTACGCATCAATGTATAAAGCATAACGATGAAAGTACGTAATTTCGGGTGAACTCACTCATAAAATTGTACGTGATATACGTGACAAAGTAAGCAGCTGAATAAATGGTAGAGAGATAATATAGGTTGTATGCATCAATGTGTAAAGTATACCGATGAACGTACGTAGTTTCAGGTGAACTGACTCATAAAATTGTACGTGATATACGTAACAAAGTAAGCAGCTGAATAGTTGGTAGAGAGATAATACAGGTTTGTACGCATCAATGTATAAAGTATACCGATGAACGTACTTAGTTTCGGGAGAACTGGCTCATAAAATTGTAAGTGATATACGTAACAAAGTAAGCAGCTGAATAAATGGTAGAGAGATAATATAGGTTGTATGCATCAATGTGTAAAGTATACCGATGAACGTACGTAGTTTCGGGAGAACTGACTCATAAAATTGTAAGTGATATACGTAACAAAGTAAACAGCTGAATAGTTGGTAGAGAGATAATACAGGTTGTACGCATCAATGTATAAAGTATACCGATGAACGTACGTAGTTTCGGGTGAACTGACTCATAAAATTGTAAGTGATATACGTAACAAAGTAAGCAGCTGAATAGTTGGTAGAGAGATAATACAGGTTGTACGCATCAATGTATATAAAGTATAACCGATGAACGTACGTAGTTTCGGGAGAACTGACTCATAAAATTGTAAGTGATATACGTAACAAAGTAAACAGCTGAATAGTTGGTAGAGAGATAATATAGGTTGTATGCATCAATGTGTAAAGTATACCGATGAAAGTACGTAGTTTCGGGAGAACTGACTCATAAAATTGTAAGTGATATACGTAACAAAGTATGCAGCTGAATAGTTGGTAGAGAGATAATACAGGTTGTACGCATCAATGTATAAAGCATAACGATGAAAGTACGTAATTTCGGGTGAACTCACTCATAAAATTGTACGTGATATACGTGACAAAGTAAGCAGCTGAATAAATGGTAGAGAGATAATATAGGTTGTATGCATCAATGTGTAAAGTATACCGATGAACGTACGTAGTTTCAGGTGAACTGACTCATAAAATTGTACGTGATATACGTAACAAAGTAAGCAGCTGAATAGTTGGTAGAGAGATAATACAGGTTGTACGCATCAATGTATAAAGTATACCGATGAACGTACTTAGTTTCGGGAGAACTGGCTCATCAAATTGTAAGTGATATACGTAACAAAGTAAGCAGCTGAATAAATGGTAGAGAGATAATATAGGTTGTATGCATCAATGTGTAAAGTATACCGATGAACGTACGTAGTTTCGGGAGAACTGACTCATAAAATTGTAAGTGATATACGTAACAAAGTAAACAGCTGAATAGTTGGTAGAGAGATAATACAGGTTGTATGCATCAATGTGTAAAGTATACCGATGAACGTACGTAGTTTCGGGTGAACTGACTCATAAAATTGTAAGTGATATACGTAACAAAGTAAAGCAGCTGAATAGTTGGTAGAGAGATAATACAGGTTGTACGCATCAATGTATAAAGTATACCGATGAACGTACGTAGTTTCGGGTGAACTGACTCATAAAATTGTAAGTGATATACGTAACAAAGTAAACAGCTGAATAGTTGGTAGAGAGATAATACAGGTTGTACGCATCAATGTATAAAGTATACCGATGAACGTACGTAGTTTCGGGTGAACTGACTCATAAAATTGTAAGTGATATACGTAACAAAGTAAACAGCTGAATAGTTGGTAGAGAGATAATACAGGTTGTACGCATCAATGTATAAAGTATACCGATGAACGTACGTAGTTTCGGGAGAACTGACTCATAAAATTGTAAGTGATATACGTAACAAAGTAAACAGCTGAATAGTTGGTAGAGAGATAATACAGGTTGTACGCATCAATGTATAAAGTATACCGATGAAACGTACGTAGTTTCGGGTGAACTGACTCATAAAATTGTAAGTGATATACGTAACAAAGTAAACAGCTGAATAGTTGGTAGAGAGATAATACAGGTTGTACGCATCAATGTATAAAGTATACCGATGAACGTACGTAGTTTCGGGAGAACTGACTCATAAAATTGTAAGTGATATACGTAACAAAGTAAAGCAGCTGAATAGTTGGTAGAGAGATAATACAGGTTGTACGCATCAATGTATAAAGTATACCGATGAACGTACGTAGTTTCGGGTGAACTGACTCATAAAATTGTAAGTGATATACGTAACAAAGTAAACAGCTGAATAGTTGGTAGAGAGATAATACAGGTTGTACGCATCAATGTATAAAGTATACCGATGAACGTACGTAGTTTCGGGTGAACTGACTCATAAAATTGTAAGTGATATACGTAACAAAGTAAACAGCTGAATAGTTGGTAGAGAGATAATACAGGTTGTACGCATCAATGTATAAAGTATACCGATGAACGTACGTAGTTTCGGGTGAACTGACTCATAAAATTGTAAGTGATATACGTAACAAAGTAAACAGCTGAATAGTTGGTAGAGAGATAATACAGGTTGTACGCATCAATGTATAAAGTATACCGATGAACGTACGTAGTTTCGGGAGAACTGACTCATAAAATTGTAAGTGATATACGTAACAAAGTAAACAGCTGAATAGTTGGTAGAGAGATAATACAGGTTGTACGCATCAATGTATAAAGTATACCGATGAACGTACGTAGTTTCGGGTGAACTGACTCATAAAATTGTAAGTGATATACGTAACAAAGTAAACAGCTGAATAGTTGGTAGAGAGATAATACAGGTTGTACGCATCAATGTATAAAGTATACCGATGAACGTACGTAGTTTCGGGTGAACTGACTCATAAAATTGTAAGTGATATACGTAACAAAGTAAACAGCTGAATAGTTGGTAGAGAGATAATACAGGTTGTACGCATCAATGTATAAAGTATACCGATGAACGTACGTAGTTTCGGGTGAACTGACTCATAAAATTGTAAGTGATATACGTAACAAAGTAAACAGCTGAATAGTTGGTAGAGAGATAATACAGGTTGTACGCATCAATGTATAAAGTATACCGATGAACGTACGTAGTTTCGGGAGAACTGACTCATAAAATTGTAAGTGATATACGTAACAAAGTAAACAGCTGAATAGTTGGTAGAGAGATAATACAGGTTGTATGCATCAATGTGTATAAAGTATAACGATGAAAGTACGTAGTTTCGGGAGAACTGACTCATAAAATTGTAAGTGATATACGTAACAAAGTAATGCAGCTGAATTGTTGGTAGAGAGATAATACAGGTTGTACGCATCAATGTATAAAGCATAACGATGAAAGTACGTAATTTCGGGTGAACTCACTCATAAAATTGTACGTGATATATACGTGACAAAGTAAGCAGCTGAATAAATGGTAGAGAGATAATATAGGTTGTATGCATCAATGTGTAAAGTATAACCGATGAACGTACGTAGTTTCAGGTGAACTGACTCATAAAATTGTACGTGATATACGTAACAAAGTAAGCAGCTGAATAGTTGGTAGAGAGATAATACAGGTTGTACGCATCAATGTATAAAGTATACCGATGAACGTACTTAGTTTTCGGGAGAACTGGCTCATAAAATTGTAAAGTGATATACGTAACAAAGTAAACAGCTGAATAGTTGGGTAGAGAGATAATACAGGTTGTACGCATCAATGTATAAGTATACCGATGAACGTACGTAGTTTCGGGTGAACTGACTCATAAAATTGTAAGTGATATACGTAACAAAGTAAACAGCTGAATAGTTGGTAGAGAGATAATACAGGTTGTACGCATCAATGTATAAAGTATACCGATGAAACGTACGTAGTTTCGGGTGAACTGACTCATAAAATTGTAAGTGATATACGTAACAAAGTAAACAGCTGAATAGTTGGTAGAGAGATAATACAGGTTGTACGCATCAATGTATAAAGTATACCGATGAACGTACGTAGTTTCGGGTGAAACTGACTCATAAAATTGTAAGTGATATACGTAAACAAAGTAAACAGCTGAATAGTTGGTAGAGAGATAATACAGGTTGTACGCATCAATGTATAAAGTATACCGATGAACGTACGTAGTTTCGGGTGAACTGACTCATAAAATTGTAAGTGATATACGTAACAAAGTAAACAGCTGAATAGTTGGTAGAGAGATAATATAGGTTGTATGCATCAATGTGTAAAGTATACCGATGAACGTACGTAGTTTCGGGAGAACTGACTGATAAAATTGTAAGTGATATACGTAACAAAGTAAACAGCTGAATAGTTGGTAGAGAGATAATATAGGTTGTATGCATCAATGTGTAAAGTATACCGATGAAAGTACGTAGTTTTTTCGGGAGAACTGACTCATAAAATTGTAAGTGATATACGTAACAAAGTAAACAGCTGAATAGTTGGTAGAGAGATAATACAGGTTGTACGCATCAATGTATAAAGTATACCGATGAACGTACTTAGTTTCGGGAGAACTGGCTCATCAAATTGTACGTGATATACGTAACAAAGTAAACAGCTGAATAGTTGGAAGAGAGATAATACCGGTTGTACGCATCAATGTATAAAGTATAACCGATGAACGTACGTAGTTTCGGGTGAACTGACTCATAAAATTGTAAGTGATATACGTAACAAAGTAAGCAGCTGAATAGTTGGTGGAAAGATAATACAGGTTTTAACGCATCAATGTACAAATATACCGATGAACGTACGTCATTTCGAGTGAACTCACTCATACAATTGTACGTGATATACGTGACAGATTAAGAGCTGCCTGGTTGATACATCGATTTTTTAGGTTGTTCGTAGTCTACTGGTAAGAGACGATAATCAAACAATGAGTTACGTGTCACGTCATCTTATATATTATCTAGAGTTGTCTTTCAAATACTTTAATTGGCATTTTATATTAACATTGTTGCTGAATATGCTTTATTAAAAAATCATTATTTCCACTAGTTATATCTTATAGATATATTTTAAACTATTCCTAAGGTATGTACCAGTTATAAACTATAACTTATTATTTTGAATGAAGAAAAATGTTATGATTTTATGGTTGAAAGATGACTTAGATTTTAAAGTACATTTTACTAATTACTCATCAAAATTTGTAATTTATTCTTATTTAATTAATTACTAATTAATTTAAATGAGTAAATTAGCAAAACATGCTTGAAACCTATTATAGGTCAAATAAATTAATACAATTTATTTTTGATTTTACCGAGGTAGAAGTTAGTCATATATTATTTGATTAACGCTATAAAATTTAAAAATTTTCTGAATTCCTAGTTTACTCTACACCTGACCTAGGTTAATAAAAATACATCAAATATACTTCAAAGATACAAGCTGAATACAAATGGAGTTTAACTAAAAACATTTTGTCTTGCGCTAGAGAAAATATTAAGACTTAAGCTGTTGGACACTGTCCCAGTGGAATTGCTAGCTTCCATTTACTTGAGTGATTGGTTTCTATGAGTTAAAATTGTATAAGTGTGAATGAGTGCTCAAAAAACTTCATAAATGTTTATTGTATAATACATAAGCTACATATATTACTACTGAGACTGATCAATATTTCTCAAAATATATAAACTTTAAACTTGCCATGGAGGTTCCGTTTAAACTCTGCACGTGCAATAAGAAAGGATTCGTTTTTTTATTGCGATTTAGAATATTTAAGAAGGTAAAAAAACCTAAGAGCTGGAAAGCTGAAACTATTAACATAAGTTATTTTAGCCCAATATAAAGTTCACTATGAAAATAACTTCCATAAAAACGAAATATGTTAATGAAAACTTGCATATTTTGCTTGAGCAGTCCGTGAATGTTGCTTCAATATTGAGCAGTCTATTGCTTCAATATTGAGCAGTCTATTGCTTCAATATTGAGCAGTCCTATTGCTTCAATATTGAGCAGTCTATTGCTTCAATATTGAGCAGTCTATTGCTTCAATATTGAGCAGTCTATTGCTTCAATATTGAGCAGTCTATTGCTTCAATATTGAGCAGTCTATTGCTTCAATATTAAATTTGAGTACTTCAAACTGTTTAATATGAATGATTTATTTATCTTATATTCGTGCATGTATTTGAATTTTTGATGTATTTTTAATTGAATAACTTTTTATAATCATTCTTGAAATACTTTAAAACATTACATTACCTTCAGTACAAAATATTTTTCATTAGCTAGGCTTTAAATCTAGTTAAACTGTTTCCCAGTACGACTTTTAGTTTTTCAACATAGAATCCTCATAGTTGGGTGGCGGTGCTCGTGGCGTGCTTGTGGTCAGGCTGTGTGTTTGAGAGAATAAATGTAGCAATAACAAGAAATTACTTAAAAAGTAAATTGTTAATTTAAGTTTTAATTTATCTTTGTTTGAAATTTTTTTACATATTCAGCTGATAAATTTGATTTTTAATTATGACATAGTAGTATATATTTTGGTTAAATTTAAATTTAAAATGGAATTTGTTATTGTTTTAAGGTCATTAAATGTAAATATTTATGTATATATGTATATATATATATATATATATATATATATAAGTAGGTAGGAATATGGCGGTTCTAGCTCACTTTCGGAGCCAACAGTAAATCAAGGGAAAATACTGTTTAAAGGACAATAAACGAATCTGTAAAATCAAACAGTAAATCACGAATGAAAAATTAACCGAATCTATAGCTGTTTGCTTCTACTTTCTTGAGCTGTCAAATCAATCTATCGGAAATGTCTGCTACGACGAAAAATCTTCTACTCTACAAAATTGATAGTAACACAGTCTTTATCTTTAATAGTCTTCTTTCCAGTAACAACCAAGTGTAATTTATCATGTTTATTCAATTCTTTAATCTTTTTTTCATCCAAAACAGTCAAAAATCTGTTCGGTAAGTGTACTTTATAATCTTCCAACTCGGCAATTATTGTAAACCCGAATTTATCTTTCATTTTCTCCAGATTCAAAATTTTGTATTTCTTATTTTCTTCTAATTCCATTAATTTCTTATATTCTTTGATCTTTAAATCACCAACCTCATTTAATTCTTTTAGTAGCTCCATTAATTATAAAAAAAATTTCTTAACTAAGGTTTGTAAGAGGCAATTTAAATTCTCTATACTACTTTTTTCAATAATTTTAAGTCTTAGTTTATACATTTTTTAAATAATAAATAGAAGAATCTATCACTGTTTCACCAGAAATTGTGCTGATTTCTGTCAAATTCAAGTAAAAATCATTAATTTTTTAAATTCTAAAATTATTGAAAAAATAGTATAGAGAATTTAAATTGCCTCTTACAAACCTTAGTTAAGAAATTTTTCTTATATAAATGGAGGGTGAAAAAGTAACATGTCCGTTTTGCAAAAAAGAAATTTTAAGAAAAAACTATGATCGACATTATGGCTCCAAAATCCATGCCAAAAACAAAGAAATTTACGAGAAAGAACTGAATTTTTTAAGACAATGGGCTAAAGAAAATCAAATTGTCGATCATGAAAAGATGTACAATATAGAAAAATTGCGTGAATTAAAGAAAAACTTTAAGGAAGATAAAAAAGATCTCAATCTATTTAATGATGAAAAAATTCAATCAATCGCTGAAAAATTGTCCATTGAAACAAACGATAAAACTAAGTCTGAAATGATCGAAGAAATTGACAAAACTCTTAACGAAAAACCTGAAAATATCATAGATGTAGAAGTTTTATCCTCAATACACGGTCTTTTCAAGCAATACATTTTAACAAATTTAAACGATAATTCCATGTCAATTTACAAATATCTATCAATTATGAGGCCAGAAATTAAAAGTTTAATAGAAAAATTTCAAGAGAATGTTAAAAATATGAAAGGATATCTCTCTTTGGAATGTGAATATGAACGAACTTTAGTAAACGGTGAACCACAAACTTGCCCAATGTATTTTACTATAAAATCAGACGAAATATTTGACGTAAACGACTTTATTACTAAGCAATTTAATAAATTAACACATCGAGAACAGACAAATCATCCAAATAGAGGTTCTGGATGGACATTTAAAAGTTGTAAACAATTAGTTTTGAGCCTTAATAAACACGAATTTATGAACGCAGGATCATATATCGATTTACCACAAGAGATCAAGGTAAAGAAAGCTTGTGTAAATATCAAAAATAAAGATGATTTCTGTTTTGTTTATTCTATCCGATGTGCTATTGGAAAACCCAAAAAGAATGCTGACAGAGCAAAGCAATACGAGAAATTTGTAAATGACGAGATATTTTCGGGCTTTGAGTATCCAATGTCTTTAAAAGATATACAATTATTTGAGAAACGCAGCTCCAATTCCAAGTACAAATATCCAAAAATGTCTATAAATATCTATACTTATGACGAAAAACTCAACATTGTTCCATTACAAATTTCCGAAGTTTATAATGCCGAGTTAGAAATCGATTTATTGTATGTTAAACAAGAAGACAAATCTCATTATGTGTTGATAACAGATTTAAATAGATTAGTGAGTTCTCAGTTATCTAAACACGAACATAAAAAATTGCTATGTAGAAGATGTTTAAGCCATTTCTACAAATCTGGAGATTTAAACAGATCATTTAGAAATTTGCAAGCAACATGAAGTTTGTAAACCAATTATGCCATTTCCAGGTCAAACAACATCATTTACTAATTATCAAAAGAAGTTTAGCCATCCGTACGTTATTTATATGGATTTTGAGAGCATATTAGAAAAAATTCCGACATGCAAGAACAATCCACAAAGATCGACTACAACCAAGATTCAGAAGCACATTCCTTATGGTTTTCCTCTATATGTAGTGTCGAATGTGACCAATCGTATGTACAAGCCGATATGTTATCGAGCAAAAAATGAAGAAGATTTGCCAAATGTTCCTGCAAAATTGTTTGAAGAACTCAATAAAATATCAAAATACATAGCTACAAAATATAATTCTAAGAACAAAAAACCTATGAAATTGACTGAAGAAGAAGAAATTTCATACCAAAATGCAAACGTTTGTCATATTTGCGAATGGTCTGCTTATGATGTTGAGTCAATTCAGTATGGTTTTACTCCTGATAGTTGGAAAGATAAGAGTTACAATAAAGTAAGAGATCATTGTCATTTAACAGGTAAATTTCGAGGCGCAGCTCATTCATGTTGTAATCTGAATTTGAAATTTCCACAAAATATTCCAGTTTTCTGTCATAATATGTCAAATTACGATACTCATTTGTACATAAAAGAGATGGCTAAACAATATGGAAATGTTGATTTGATCGCAAACACAGATGAAAAATATATAAATTATTCTGTAAATTCTGGATATGGCTATGAGTTTGACAATGATAAGCCTAGAAAATTCATCAAGTTTTTCGTTCGTAGATACGTTCAGATTCATGGCATCGTCTATTGAAAAGTTAGCTAAAAATCTAAAGAAAGAAGACTTCAAACATACAAATCATTTTATACAAGATGGACGAATATTGAACGCAATTCTAGATAGACAACCAAATGACGAAGAAGAAATCTTTAAAATTCTATCTGGAAAAGGTATATTTCCTTACGAATTTATCGATAGTATTGAAAAACTTGATTACACAGAAGAGCTGAAAATTCAAGATTTCTATTCACTTTTGACAGACGAGAGCATATCTGAGAAAGATTATCAACACTACTTGAGCGTTTGGAACAAATTAAAAGAGAAAAATCTTGGAAATTACTCTGATTTGTACAATATCCAAGATGTTTTATTGCTCGCTGATATATTCGAAAACTTCAGAAACATTTGTCTAAATTGTTACAAACTTGATCCAGCACATTATCTAACAGCTCCAAGTCTCGCATGGGACGCTATGTTAAAATTAACGAAAATAGAGTTACAATTGATTAGTGATTATAATATGTATTTAATGATTGAAAAAGGTATTCGTGGAGGTATTTCTCAATGTATTTAAACGATATGTTAAAGCAAATAACAAATATTTGAAAGATTTCGATAAGACAAAGCCCGAAAACTATTTACTTTATGTCGATGCAAACAACCTTTATGGTTATGGTCTTATGCAAAAACTGCCGTTTAGTGATATCAAGTGGATGAATCCTAAAACATATACAAAAGAAGAGTGGCAAGAAACAATTTTAGAACTCACTGGCGACGAAGATTATGGCTATATTCTCGAAGTTGATCTAGGATATCCAACAAATTTACATGAACATCACAAGGATTTACCTCTTGCTCCCGAACATTATAAAAACAAACTTTGCACAACTTTACTGGATAAAACTGAATACGTTGTTCATTCAAGAAATTTGAAATTTTACCTCGAACAAGGGATGGTGTTGAAACATGTGAATAGAGTTTATAGCATTCGATCAGAAGCCTTTTATGAAAAAGTACATTGATTTTAACACAAACATGAGAACCAAAGCTACAAGTGATTTTGAGAAAGATTTTTACAAGCTTATGAACAACTCAGTTTTTGGAAAAAGTATGGAAAATGTGCGAAATAGATGTGATATCAAACTAGGAAATGAAGAATTTTCAATGAAACAGGCCAAGAAAACAAACTTCAAATGCTTTAATATCTTTGACGACAACTGTATAGCGAGTCACATGTATAAACAAAAGGTTAAATTTAACAAACCGATCTACATAGGATTTTCAGTTCTTGACCTATCAAAATTGTTAATGTATGAGTTTTATTACGATAAATTAAAGAAGTTTGACCCAGATTTGAATCTGTGTTACATGGATACAGACAGTTATTTCCTAGAATTGAAACGAGATCCTTTTAAAATTATTAAAGAAAATATAGATGACTTTGATACAAGTGATTATCCAAAAGATCACGAATGTTTCACTACTAAAAATAAGAAGGTAATAGGGAAATTCAAAGATGAGTTAAATAGCGAAGTTTTAGAAGAATTTTGTGGATTGAGATCGAAAATGTACTCGTACAAATATCTAGACAAAAATCCAGTAAGATGCAAAGGGATTAAGAGAAGCGTTGTAAATAAAACAATAAATATCGAAAACTTGAAGAAATGTTTGTTCGAAGATAAAGAAGAATTTAGAGAGATGACAGTAATCAAAAGCTACAAACATGAGTTGTACACAGTTACCATAAACAAGCTGGCACTGAACGCTAAAGATGATAAGAGAATTGTCCTAGAAAATAAGATCGATACAGTACCGTATGGATATAAAGGCGAAATTAAAACAGATATTTTAGAAGAGTTAAACAAAGTTGGAAACTTTGATATATAAATGGAAGATGATTTAATTCACTGTCACAAGTGTAAAAAGAAAACGAAAAATATAGATTCTAAGATTGTTCAAACTCAAAACGGGATTGTATAGAATTGCAGCAAAATGTTCAAAATGTAAGACAAATAAGAGTAAATTTATAAAGAATCCTTATGAAAAACAAGTAAAGAAAGAATCTAAGAATAAGGAAGAAATCGAGATTGAAGCTAGAGAAATTCATGCACCAGTACGAAAAAAGTTTAAAAAGAGAAAAATTATAACTTTAGGAATTGACGATTTATGGGCAGCAGATTTAGTTATAATGTCTAACTATTCAGATCAAAATGATGGATTTAAGTATATGTTAAATGTTATTGATACTTTCTCAAAATATGCTTGGTCAAGAGCTATCAAAAGAAAAAACGGCAAGGATGTTTCAAAAGCTGTCGAAGATATAGTAAAAGATGCCATAAGGATCAATCACAAACCTCCTAACCTACTTCATACAGATAAGGGTTTAGAGTTTTAAAAATAAAGAATTTAACGATGTTTTGAGAAAATACAACATTAAGATTTATCATACTGAAAATGAAGAGAAATCAAGTATTGTAGAGAGATATAACAGAACTCAAAATGAGAGAATGAAAGTAAATTTTTGAGATTAATAAAAACTTTAAATGGATCGATATTCTTCAAAAAATCGTAAACAATTATAACGATACAGTTCACAGCACAATAAAAATGAAACCGAAAGACGTAGATAAAGATGCAGAAAAGGAGTTATTAGAGACCGTTTTCAAGTATATTCCACCAGAAATTCACACAAAAACTAAATTTAAAGTCAATGATCATTTAAGAATTGTTAGTAAAAAAAAAACATTTTCAAACAAATATAAGAACAATTGGTCAAGAGAAATCTTTGTGATTTATCAAATTAATAACACAGATCCTGTAACTTATAGTATAAAAGATTTAAATAATGAAGAAATAACCGGAAAGTTTTATGAATATGAATTGAGAAAGTCAAAGCTGTAATTTTTTCTATATAAATGGAGGCTCAAAAAAGAAAGTGTACAATTTGTCAAGAATATAAATATTTTGAAGAATTTCATAAAAATAAGACTAAAAAAGGAGGAATAGGGTCTATGTGTAAAGATTGTCGTAGTAAATATGAGAGAGAACTATACGATAAATTAGAAAAATTAACGTTAGAAGAGAAAAAAATGTTGCGTTTGTAAAGAAATTAAGGATATTTCCAAATTTTACGATTGGAATTATAGTAAAGATAAAAAACATACACATTGTAAAGATTGTGCTAGAAGAATTATTCAAAAACGTCAAAAGAAACCGACTCTTTGCGAGTGTGGACGAATCATTCAATGGTTACCTTATCTTCAAAAACATTTACAGACAAAATATCATAATTCAAGAGTTTAACATTTTCATCGTGTAATAATTTTTTCAATATAAATGGAGTCTCAAAAGAAATGTACAAAGTGTCAAGAATTTTATAAGGAAGAGAATAGAAAAGACTGTTATTGTAAGGTTCATGATAAAATGGACAAATTAACTTTAGAAGAAAAAAAGTGTTACTTTTGTAAAGAAATTAAAAATATTTCTGAATTTAATAACTGGCAGTATAGTAAAGATAGAAAAGATGCTTTTTGCAAAGATTGTGCTAAAAAAAGTTTCAGCGAAAGTTATAAAAACGAAATGCCTTGTGAATATGAAAAAAGAATTCTACAATGGTTACCTAGTTATGCTAAACATTTACAAACAAAATATAATAAATCGAGAGTTTTTAGTAAAATTTAGAAACATTTTCATCGTGTAATTTAGATATTCTATAAATCAGTCGAGATTCTGCCATATTTGTAGTAAAATGATTTCCGTTGTATAAAATATTCAAAGACTCTTTCATTTGGTTGTAGAGATTTATACTATTTGGATCTCCATGTCTTAATAAAATTTCCATTTCTGGGTAATCAATTTCAAGTTCTTTCAATCTTTTCGGTATTTCTCTCTTTTGAGCTCTGATAACGTAATAAGGATATTCCCACATGTGATTCTTCTTAATTAATACAAAAACATGGTGTTTTTTCTTAGCAAAATCTTTACAAACAAGGTCTGGTTTCATTAAGTCAATTTTTACACTTTGTTTTGCGATTATTTCCGTTTTGATTTCATCTTTAATTTGCAAGTGTTTTACTTCATCCTCTAAATATTTAATCTTGTTTTCAAGTTTGTACTCACCAGGTTTTCTAATAGAGGGCAAAACTTCTTTTGTAACCCAATTTTTAAACAATTTCGCTTCTGATTTATGCGATCTCAAAATTAAGAATAAAGTCCAGATTCATTAACGAAAACAGTGTTGTTTTTGAAAGTTTGAAGGTAAGCTATTCAATAGCTCCCCTTGATTCATGTCTTTAAACGTTAATTTATCATCTTCGTCAACGTTTAATCTGATCGTTTGCATAGTATTTTCATATTCTAGAATTTTTGCAACATCTTTAGCCTTAAACCAGATCATATTGTTTTCGTCTACAATCGTTAAGATATTTGTGTTATTGAATTTGAGTTGATTATTGAATAGGCCTACAAGTGACTGCATTTAGATAGAAAAATTTTTTAACTAGTAATTTTTTATTTCAGTATAAAGACCAGATTCATTAACGAAAATAGTATGTTTTTGAATATTTTCTCGGGTTCTATGGGATAGACTCCTGTAATTTTATACATTCAAAAGTTGTTTTTATCATCATTATCGACATTATTTATGATAGCTTGCATCGTGTTTTCATATTCTAAAATTTCTGCAACATCTTTTGCTTTGAACCAAATTTCGTTATTTTCGTCAACAATCGTAAAAATTTCTGTATTATTGAATTTGAGTTGATTATTTATTAGATCTACAACTGTCTCCATTTAGATAGAAACATTTTTACTTCGAGAATAAAGGCCAGATTCATTGATAAAAACGGTGTTTTTTTTGAAAGTTTGAAGGTAAGAACGATTCGTTCCCCCCTTGATTTCATCATTCTTTCGACAATCTTAAATATATTGTTGTTTTACTCTCATTATTTAATAAATTTCCCTCAGAGTCTTGTATAGTTAGAACGATTTTTTGAATTCTTTTAATATTTTTTCTAATTGGAATATAATCGATTTCATTCGGTTTTTTTCACTGATTTTTGATCCATAAGCAACATTTGGGAAAAAAGTGTACAAAATTTCAGATTCTTTGTGTAAATGTTCGGTATGATTTTCAAAACTAGGTTCAACGAGATTACAATGTACTTCAATTACATCAAACGGTCTAAATTTTGGCGTTTTATTTCCTAAATATACCTGATTTGGCTCAATAGTTTTCTTGAACAAACCCTAATAAATCTACAATAATTGCTGAAAAACATTATTCTTACTGGTGATTTTATTTGAATTTTATTAGAGAGATAATTTTTTTGCATTTCAAACTTGTTTTTCGTCAAAGTTTAAAGATTTATCTGATTGTTTGAATGTTTTCAGATAATTTTTAAGGGAATTTTTTATTTGATCGAAAGTATAATATCCTTTGTTTAAACCATAATATTTTGTTATGTTCTTCTCACTAAATCCTATACAATAAGGAGAACTTTCACTAATGTTTTATTACAAAATTTGTCAGAATAAAAACCGCTTAAACCGATAAAATAATTTGATTCTTCCTCTAAATGAATAGGATGTTCCAAGTTTAAAAATAATTGAGAGCTTTCTGAAGTCAACTTGAACAGCTTCATTTTCGCTATTTAAATGGAGAAATTTTTAAAGCAAAAAGATCAGATAAAACTTCAAACGTTTGAAGAAAGTAAGAAAGATCAACCAATCAGATTGTTAATTGTTGGTTCAAGTGGATGTGGAAAAACAACTTTATTATTGAATTTTATCTACAATAGGTTGATTCCTTATTCCAATTTGTATGTTTTTAGTAAATCTTTAGAACAAGACGCCTATAAAAAATTACAACAAAGATTTGAAAATATTGAGAAAAACTTAAACAAAAAAATATCACATTTTTATAATGCTTCCGAGGACATAGTTCACTTAAGCGAATGTAAACCCAATTCGTTAATCGTTTTTGATGATTGTATTTTAGAAAATCAAGACGTTATTAAAGAATATTTCGTAATGTCTCGTCACAAAAACATATCTTGTATCTATCTTTCTCAATGCTTTTCAAAGGTTGATAAACAAGTTATAAGAAATAATTTGAATATGTTGTGTGTTTTTTAAACAAGATGATCATTATTCCAGAAAGATTTATAACAATTATGTGGGATCTGATATGAGTTTTAACCACTTTATTGAGTTGTGTGATAAAATTTGGAAAGAGGACTACGGTTTTTTAACTATTAATCTAACTTTGAAGCCTAAAAATGGAAAATATTTGAATAAATTTTCTAACATAAATGCTGCTCAGTGGTCTGACAAATCTACTTGATAAAATATTTGTTACAACTATTTTTATATTATCTTTAATTTTTATTTACATTATGAAAATAACAGAAAAACGGTAAATCTGTTCACGTTCCACGTTCACGTTCATGTTTCACGTTCATGTTTCACGTTCGTGTTTACGTTTCACGTTCATGTTTTACGTTCGTGTTTACGTTTCACGTTCGTGTTTCACGTTCGTGTTTCACGTTCGTGTTTTCACGTTCGTGTTTCACGTTCGTGTTTTCACGTTCATGTTTCACGTTCATGTTTTACGTTTCGTGTTCACGTTTTTTACGTTCCACGTTCACGTTATAACGTTCCACGTTCACGTTTCTAAATTTTTCTAATTAAATGGTGAACGTAACTTCTGAAGAAGCGAAGCGAAAAAACTTGATCAAATCGAAAAGAAATTAATCAAAGAATTTAAAGAACAGATTCGAATTGATGAAAAAGAACAAGAATTTATTCAAAAAATCAATCAACCTGTAACTTCTGCAATAAAAAACGTTGAGGGCAAAATTGAAAATGTTTTAAGTGATAATCAAAATTTGATGAATTTGGTTCCAGTTGTACGACAATTTGCCGATATTTCAATTCCAGAATCTGAAGAGTTTGAATTGCCAAAATTACCATCTTCAACACCACCATTTAGACCTCGAATCATTGAAGACTCTACCATAGTTGAACCAATAAGTCCTGGAACAACGGATATAATAATTGGTGAAATTGGTAAAAAATTTCTTCCTAGAGCAAAGGATGATAAATTTGGTTTGTATTGGGACAGAAAAAAAAGAGAAGTTTTATGATTGGAAAATTTACCCGTTAATTTTGAACATAATGATATCATTATTAATGAAAAAACATATGAAGGAACTCAAGGTTTATGGAGATTATTAACAGACTATGACGCTCCAAAAGATAATTTATATTCTGAAGAAGATTTGAAAAAGTATACAGAAATTTTATGGGAATCTGACTCAATTTACAAAAATAATGATCCCATCTACTAAGAAGCCTAAGTCAAGTAGAGGTAAAAAATATATTAACTTAATTAAACCAATTTGGGAAAAAAGAATCGAAGGATCAGGTGTGAGAAAATACAGTGATAATAAGATTGAATACAGATATATCGACGATTTGACAAAACTCGATGGAATTATTAATTATATTTATGCTCAAGAGAAGGCTGGAAATAACAATTTTTTGAACGAAAAGAAAGCGATTAAGGATTTTATTTCGAACAAACTTGATGAAATGATTGAAAAAACCTGATGGAATTAAATATTTAAAACGAGTTTTGCCGGCAATAAGTTCATCTATGATTGAAGGTAGCGGACTTTTGAATGATTTTTATCAACAATTTACCTTTTGAATTACACGTACCAACTTATCAGTATCTGGGGCCTGGCACAAAACTCAAAAAAAGACTAAAAAGAGGAGATCCTGGTATAAATAAATTAGATCAAGCTGCTATGGAACACGATATTTTTTATGGAAAACATAGAGACACAAATTCCAGACATATAGCAGATAAAGTTTTGCAAGATAAAGCAATGGATAGATTTTTATCAAAAGAATGCTAGTTTAGGTGAAAGATTTGTTGCGCTTCCAACAGCTGGAGCAATGTTTTTGAAGAGAAAACTAGGAATGGGAATCGAAGAGAACTTGAAATTTTTAACTATGTAAATGGAGGTGAACGTAAACTTCAGCAAAAATCAGAAAGAAAAAAATAAAATCCGCTTTTAAGAAGAAAATACCCGTTAGTAATCAATTTAAAATAGATCAACTAAAAAATGGCGAAGATAAGATATTTTTAATAAATAGACAATACAATAAACTCGAAAAACATAAGAAAAACAATAAAGGAACCAGAATAGAATTTTCTTATAATCAGTTGAAAGAACTTAAAAATGGTGGACTTTTTGAAAGATTTATTAGATTTTGGAGAAAAATATTCCAGTTGTTAAAAATGTTGTTCCTTATGTTCGTAAAGCTGCTCCAATCGTTAAAAAAAGATGTGATTCCTATTGTTCGAAACATTTTAAATTGGTTAGATAAAGAGTTGGAAGATGTTACAGGATCTGGATTAGATGAAAAAACTTTGAATTACGTGAAATCAAACATTGAAAAAAAAATTTAAACCTTTAACATTCGGGGAATTGGAAGAAAAACTGCAAAAATATTAAACATTTTAGAGGAATCTTCATGAGAGATACATTACCTGAAAAAGTTAAGAAATTTGAATGTGGAATTGTGAATTTAGACTCGATTATGGGAAGTGGAACGCATTGGATTTGTTATTATAAAAAATGATAAGAATGCATGTTATTTTGATTCGTATGGAAGAATTGAGGACAAACCACCTATAGAATTGATTAAATATTTGAAAAAATCAAGCGTCCTACTACAATGATTCTCAGATTCAAGACTATAAAGATCCCCCAATTTGTGGTCATTTATGTGTTTTTGTGTTGAATGAACTGAGTGATGGTAAAGATTTTAAAGAAGTTGTTAACAAATTATTACTTAATAAATATGGATTTCACAAAATATTTTTGACGTATTTGGAACACAAATTATTCAAAATGTAAATAATAGTTTGAATTTTGATAGTTTGAGAAATGAGTTTGATAACAAGTTAGAAAATTTATTACAAAACCTTCCAGATTCAGATATGTTTGCTGTCGAGATTGAAGATTTTAAAGCAGAATATGATAACAAACTTGCAAATTTCATGAGTTCAAATGAAGTTGCTGATAAAATAAAAACATTGAAAAAAGAATTTGAAGATGGTGCAAAAAAAATATTTACCAATTTAATGTCTCATATCGAAAAAGCTGATAAAATTACTGAAGCGATCAAAGTTGAAAAGAATTATGTTAGTTTTGGCTAATAAAAAAAGAATTGTCGGTGTTCGACCTGGTATTGACAAACATGATGTTGTTGTTAAAGAACAAATTTTAAAACCTCTAAAATTATCAGAAAACATCGATATTGTTGATCTTCCATGATCCGAATGTTAAAAATGCCTTAGATTTTAAAGGAAAAAGAATTAGCAGTGTTTAGTAAAGGAATTAATCCATTTGATGTTGTTGTAATGAATTCAATTAGAAGATCCTATTAAAATGTTTAATGAACTAAAACAAAATTATGAGAATCATAAACAGCATGTTTAAAGATTTTACAACAGAAGTCTATGAAAAACTTGATGAAAGAAGTAAAAGATCAGTAGACGATGTTGGTGAAATTAATGAAAAACTTACTAAATTTAAAGAGTCTTTTGATAAGTTTAGTTTAGATGCTACGAAAAACTTTTGAGAGTATTGGTCATAAATTTGTTGAATACAATGATTCTTTATGCTGTCAAATTTCAAAAATTAGAAGAAAAAAAATTAATAAGTTCGAGGAAGATCTTACTGAAATAGGTATTCTCGCAGGGTTTTTTATGCATGATTAAAAATTTCCTTATATAAATGGCGCTCATAATACTGTGGTGAGATGTAAAGAAAAAAACTGCAACAAATGATATAAAATATTACGCAAATATCAATGGAGTTAAAAGAATTTCTGGAAAATGTGCTGAATGTGACGCAAAAAAGAGCCAATTTATAAAAAACTTGATTTTGAAATTTTTTCTTAATAAATAGAGATGGCGGGATATTACAGTGCTTTCGATCTTTTTATAATGCAACACGAAAGAGATTTGAAAAAAGAACATTGGGATGATATTTCTCAAAAATATGAATTATCCGAAGATATGATGAGATTATACGTAAACAAATTGAATTGGTATAAACATTGCTAAATATCAAACTTTATCATCAGAGTTCATTCAAGAAAATATACATTATCAATTAAAAGATCATATGTCTGTTCTTTGCCTCTATCAACACTTGAGTATAAAGTTTTTGGATGAAAATAAAGATACAGTTGATTGGAACAATATTATAGATAGCTGGTTAACTATCCTGTGCAAATTTTATTGAAATAATGTGACCGAGATCGCAAAAATTTTAAGGAAGAGAATCCTGAATATGAC